>NC_051181.1:69002146-69037243 GCF_013339695.2 Rhipicephalus sanguineus | reverse complement strand
TTTTGAAGGTAGCAGGAAAACGCGTGCGGCCCGTTACATCCGGCGTCCGTGAGCGCATTCTCCCTTTAGTCCGTAGTTGATGGGTCTCCCCATTTAGCGTGGTAAGTGCGTTCGCATCTTTGTCATTTTTTCTTTTTCTTTTTTTTCCCTCTCCGCCTCTCGTTCCGAACCACACACGTAGGTTCGTTTCGCTGTTTGTTATTTATTTTGTGTATGTTCTGACCCCGCCTATACTCTACTCTTCACAGAGTGCAATGCTGTGTGTGTCATCTTGTATGCGTGTCGCCTCTCCCTGGGATTTGTTTGCTGTTGTTGTTGTTCTGGCCCCTCCCATGTCATAGTCCAACGAATCACGATGGTGTGTCTACATCTGTGTATTGACAAAATCTGTACTTAAACCCGTACGCCATGTACGAATGCATTCTTTGACAAAGGCCGGTCCCCGGCCGAAAGCTCAGAATAAATGTTGTTATGTTTTTCACTGTGACTAGTTTTCGTTCATATAATTAAACCAATAGCCAGGAACATTCTTTCGAAACCTATATATATATATATATATATACACATAAAGACCAGTGCACATGTCGGCGAAGAAATGAAGAAGCACACTTGCGACGATCGCATATTTTTTTTGCTAACCTTTGTGAAGTTGCACGCTCGAAACGCTCACCAGTAAAAATATGCAATTTTTGAAAGTTCGCTCCTCCATTTCTTCAACTACATATATAGCATCTAATGCATCTGCTGTCGAGCCATTTTTGGCTATATGCTGCCTAATTATATTTCTCTTCACTTGTCAAGAGTACACTCTCTCTCCTTGGCATAAGGCAACCGCAGTAATACTTGTAATGAAGGATGCTTAAGCACGCATTATATTTCACAAATCTCCTGCGTAGGATTCCGTTTCATATAGAGCGATGCAGTCGACATTGAAGTGTTATCGTGCAGTTATATAAATTACCTTCAAGATCATTTCACTCCCGAAGATCGCGCTGGTTATGTAACATTGTTGAATGTTATCCTATAACGGAAGTGCTTCGCTTATTGAAGCACTAAGTTTGTTTTGTTGAAACCGGGAAAAGAAGCGAAACACTTCTAAGGAAACGAAAATATATAAACAAAGAGGAGACACATTTTCTTGCAATTCATGTAACAGCTCCGCCCTTCCTGTTGTAACGGCCTATAGTGTGCGCTTGTATTTTGTACGCTTAAAGGAAAGCAAGAAGAAAATAATTGTAGAACATTATCAAGCGCGAGGTCCTTACTTCTGCATGATTTCCAAAAAAAAAAAGATGCACATTTGGTTTGTCTGATATTGACTTTAGCAAGTACGTTGACGTCTGAATCGATAACAAAGAATTAGAACTTATAAAGTATGCGTCGTTGGAATAGTGTACACTGTATATTACTTGTTTAGCAAACCTGGCTGTAAAATGGAATCGTTTACGAGCTTAATTATTGACTCCATGGAGTGCGCCTACAAATGTTCATATCCATATGGCAAACTTATATTAACTGAGTCACTGATTTTGTTTTACTACCGCTTTAACAACGCAGCATGCATTACTTTAAAAATTTGCTTATCCGGTTACATAACATCTTGGATGAGGTAAGAACGAAATGTCGCACGTACCTTCACTGGAAGCTGAAGAGCGAAGACCCATTTCTCGGTAGCAGCCGATGACATACTCTTTCTGGTCACTTAAAGCCTGCTCGAGGCAATGCCGACACCCGTTTGCTGCAGACAGCGTCCAGCTCCCGCGCTAGTGACTTATGTAGAAGAAAGCGCTCACCTGCAGGAAATGAGCCATAAGCTATGTAGGTGCGAGTATAAAAACGTCGGCGTTGTTACCGAAATTTCGAGATCACAGAAAATGCTTATGTCGATTCGAAGTCGCATGTGAAGTAAAATTCGGGGCGAACAATTTGCAAAGTAATCTCATGATCCTTTCGCGAAACTTTAGCAAAAAAAAAAGAAAAACTACTTCTACCGAGCAAGAATGAAGAAAACAATGATGCCACGCTTTCACGAGCATACACTGTTTAAGCGTCGGGAGCTACTCGACAGCGAACATGCACGGAGAGCCGCCGGCTGCTGAATCCCGAGGCTTGTCCCGCGGTCTCGCCAGTCGATGAGCGTAGAGGAAAGGAGGAGCAGCGAGCGAAGAGAAGAGAGCGCGGTTTAAACCAGTGGGGCGGCGAGAGTGCTGCGAGCGGAAACTGCAGGCGTAATCTGTTGCCTCCGAGATGGTCGACGCTACGGTCCCGCGAATCGGCGGAGTTCAAGCGCGCAACTCGTGCGCTGTCGATATCGGCGCCATCTATGAATATCCCCGCGCACATTGCATCCTCACCACCCTTGGCTTCTGCAGCTTGAAAATCGCCTCTCAATAGAGCTGTTCAGTGGGCGATGCCTTGTTCGCACCACTATATGCTATGCTTATATCGATGCTATCACGACGTTCTATTGCAGCACTTTGAGTCTTTTGTTGAAGTTCACGGAAGACAACTTGTACAGTACACTTGGGCACGTGCTTCGCTTGACAGAGCTGTGAGGTAAACGCAAGTGATCATGTGCACAGACATGCAGGCAATGTTTATAGCTGCCAAGTTTAAGGAGTACACTAGGATATAAGAAAAAGTATTTAAATGTGCCGTATAAAATACTCTAGGAAACCAATTCGCATGAAAGAACAACAGACCTCTTGACAGAGTAGAAGTAAGAGATGAGTTTTCGAACCCAGATTCACTGTTTTCACTAACAGGAATGGCAAGCACGCCCTGCCGAGGGAAGACACAAAGCAGAGGCGAAAGGTGTAGAGAAACTTTTTTTAAAGAAATATGAAACTGAGCCTTGCGCAGACTTCGAGTGGGAACGAGAACCAACTGCGAGGTTAATTAAGGTAGGCCATACGACAAATACATTCAGGTAGAGAGTGTGGCTTAGACAACATCCCCATATAATTGTCGAGGAATTTTAATCTGAAGAAACTAAGGCATTAGCGAAATTATGTCGGCGAATTTGGAGAGCAGCGGTGTGGCAAATATACTTGCACAGATCTCTCGCTATCACGCTTGATAAAAATCTCGCGAGAAAGAATACTAAAGATATAGATTCATCGCCAGTATATCTCATAATAGCCAACCATTTTTTTCAACGCATTACAGGACACACGAAAACCTTACACGGAGAGCGCAACGGTGACAAATGAGACATGTTTCAGAATGGGGCGTGGTACGAGAGACCACATAGCAGCTATGAGACGGAAACCTGCCCAGAACACGACCGCTGTATTTCTCTTTAATCGAATACAGAAAAGCCTTTCCACCCCGTTAGTGCATAAACTTATGAACATATCTAAGAAAAATCAACATTCTAGAATATTATCTAATTCCTCTCACCTATACACAGGACAAAAGAAATACCGACGATTGCGATATTGCCCAATGCGAATTCTGAGTGCATCTTCGAAGTAATCATAATCATAAACGCCATAAATCATAATTTTTGTGAAGTAGGACAGCACTTACTACTCATCATTCGTCTTTCTGCCGATAAGCGAGGCACTCGCTACACATCTGTAAGGTAATATACGCACTTTCTTGATGCTGCATGTGGCTGATGACGATGAAGACTTATGGCTGAGCACTTTGCAGAGGGTGGGAAGCGTTAAACCACACACTAGTTCTGTAATTAGCGTTGTGTGATTACTGGTTGTTATTTTACTCCGCTGCCAAGCTATATTACACAGGTTAACGCGATTCCTTGCCCGACATGACGCCTGAATAGGGTCTTTTTCGCAAACGAGTTTCAAGTACCATTTCACTCTACGTGCAACGGTTTCCTTCCCTGGAATAAAACAGTATTACCAACGTGGCTCTGTGGTGGAATACTCGACTTCCACGCACAGGTCCCGGGTTCAAATCCCGGGCCCTGTGCGTCCGTCCCATTCGGCGCGTTTTCAATACAAGCTAAATTTTGTCACTGCCTTAACACACCGCGAGGTGGCGATCTTAGCCTAAGCGTCGTAAAAGCGTCGGCCTCGCTCATAGCATCACGCTAATCCAAACCAAAAATAGCTCTGCGACGCGCGCCTGCCTGACCTGGCTGTAACACCGCGTTCCTTGCTCACGCGCTCGCCCCGAGAAAAATCGCGGCCGGGGGGCGGCACGACGCGCTTTGCGTTTCCCTCTAATCCGGCCGTGGTGTTCAATCACATTTTAAAATGCCGCGGGGATGGCGACCATGTTCTGCGTCCAATATGCAACGATCTTCTGACTATCACACCTCGCTCGCTGATTACGCTTTCACTGTTAACTACTACAGCTACCGCAAGGGTTTGTTTAAACATTTCACATGGACGTTAGTTGTCGGGACGAAGATGTACCGCCAATCACCAAAGTGGGTGCATCCACGTTAAACGGTGCTATAGCTGCCAGACGTCAATATACATTGTGCAAACTCTGTTATATCAACGTACAGTAAACGCTCAGTTACTTCTGTAAGGCCATGCTTTACATTCGTGTTATTCCGATTCCTATGACGGAGGGATCAACAATCTTTTTCTCTCTCTTTCAGCCTCTCCTTCTTTCGCTTTCTCTCTCTGTAGTCCTTCCCTCGCCCCTCGCAGGGTACACGTGTTCTGTGAGCGAAGCAGAACTTATAAAAGACGATGAAAAGGACGAATAGAGTGCGGCCCAGGTCATGATGGTCGTAGTTTTCTGTTCGCTCTGCCCCGACTAACGGTCGCCTAAAAGAGCTCGACTCTTAAACGTGGGGCAACGAGAGAGAGAGAGAGAGAGAAAACTTTTATTTGTGTAGGCCTCAAGAATCATCCTCGTTGGGTGGAGCCCTCAGTTCAGGGCCCCATTGGCTCGCGCCACACCACGTGTCCGCTGGATCAGCCGACGCTGCTCCTGCGGCTCTGAGCTGGTCAGCGCAGTCGAGAAACTTCGCATATTATTGTAAGGCTGCAGCCTCTTGTCTTTGTCGTGATGTACATGCGCTCTCGATATAGCACTGCCTCCGTGGTCTCTGTTGGTTACGTGAGTTATCCGTAGCGCTAAAAACGATCGCCATCCAGCTTTACTCTTATCGGGACGTCGATCCTGCCCGCGTAGACGCAGGCAATCAACACCGTAGTGATGCCATGGGAGAACCGCGACGAGGTAAATTGCGGCTCCTGGCCGTATACTGCAACGAGTTTGTAGCGCAACGAGGCGGCCATCCCGAGCAGTGATCATTAACATTCCGGAAGGTCCTCTCATTACGCGAAGATCACCGCGTCGGAAGCAATCTTTGCACGACCGCCCGCCTGGTACCGTCCTGTGTGGCTGCAATGTGTGCAGAGATGTCTGGGTAGCGTGCCGCGTCTCATTTGACTTTGACATGGGGACGTCAGCTTGTTCAGGAAAGCGTTAAGGTGTAGGGGAACACTCGCGCACGATTAAATTCAAGTGACGCGCATATAGGCGCCTGTCAGCCTTGTTCAACAAGGAGTCGCAATAAGCGTAACTGCAATGCCTGAAAAACCTCGCACTGGAGTAATCATTTTACGTTATTATTTGTTGATGTTTTTGTTGTTGTTACGTTGTTTCTTGTGTGTGCGTTCAGCGTTCCGAGCGCCACAGGCTGAACTTGAGACCGAGCGTGTCACGCTCGCCGACGTTCACTTTTCTTTATGTGTATTGCTCGAGCGTGATTGGCTAGGAAATGCACAAAGGACACGTTTCACATGAATAAAGGGATTCGACTTCTGCCCTCTGTGTTGGTCGCGCGTTCCTTGACTGCCGGCGGCCGCTGTTCCGCCGAATGGGCAACGACGTACAACGAGCGGCCGACATGACGATATTTCGCAAGTTCTATTACATTCAATTCTTCGTCTTGAACCGCATGACGCCAATGGTCGTATTCGCAAGAAGGTCATATGCCATAATTTTTAGGAACAGAAAAGATCTCCCAATCTGTTTGTTAGATATATTGTTTGCAATGTGAACTGCCCGATGCTGACTCTACCAAAAAGTCGCAGTTTCGCCGCAAGGGCGAAGCAATGAATTCGATGGCAACAAATTGGAATATCAAACGAACAACGGCAAGCATGTGGAAACTTGCAGCCAGCCGCACAAAAGAAGCACGAGAAGAGCACATACATGACGAGCCCGCACTAAGAACTGTTACAGCCCAAAACTTGCAGCGCGCTCTGCAAACGCAAATAAAGACTCTTGAAAAGAACGTACAGGTATACACAGGGAGGAGGCGCGAAATAACAGCTGTCACATTTGTTACTTCTTTGTGTTTGCGCAAGGCGCTGTAAGTTTGTGCATAACCAACACAACGCAGTGCATAACCAACACTTTTAGATTTTTTTTAAAACTGCGGCGTGTAGAGCGTGCCCTTTGCGTCTCCTGCCGCGCTGCGTCTTTCGACACATTGTTATCCCGACGAGCCGGCTTATTACAACCGTCTCGGGGCTGCCATTACCGTTTCGTTACCTTAGTATATACCAAAATTTGCACAGCATGATATTAGCGTATGACGAACATAAATGACAGGCATCAACATAGCAGTCATGACACGCAGGTCACGTGGAGCATGATCTAGCCGCCTCCGTGTCTGTTCTCTCGTGGCCGTGTGGTTGGCGTAATATATACCACAATTTCCATAGCACGACACGAGTTTATGATGAACATGAATGACATGTCATTGCGTGCGTGTCTTGTACGCCGCTTTCTTCGCATAACATCTATTCCGACAGTACTTTGGAACCAGAGGCTCGGAGCCGTTGTTTTAACGTTAGGCGCGTGGAACCTCAGTCTGCGTTTCCTGCAGCGTGGTGGCGTTGAACGCATTGTTGTCTGCTTCGCGTTCCACGCGGCACAGAAAGGGACCACTTTTCCGTGGGCGTCTCAAGGGCAGTTTTCAAACTGTGAAGAAAATCTAGGAGAGTTGTTTTAAAGTGAGACCTTGATAGTGAAGGCGCTGAAGCACCTCAGAGCTCTGCGTGCCGCCAGCGCTAATTGCTGTATATAAATAGCTGGCCGTTAGCATAGGCGTGCGCAGGGGGGGGCAAAGGGGGCGAGAAGGGGGGGCGCAAAGTCAGCCCTATACATTGTAGGGGGGGCGATAGGGGGGGCGCAAAGGCAGCCGCATACATTGACATAATAGGGAGGGGGGCGCTGCGACGAACCTTCGCCCCCCCTGAAGGGCAACCCTGCGCACGCTTATGGCCGTTAGTATGCTGGAGGATGTATGGCGCTTGCGAGAGTTGTTTAACGCGGCGCGCTGCGCAGTGCGGGGTCGTAGGTTCGAATCCCAGTCACACGCTTCAGGATCGTTTTAATCTCACTTATTTTTCTTTGTGGCTTATATATATGCATATACATATAAGGAACATGGCGCTGACAGCGACGGCAAAAATGTTCACCGACAATTACGATACCGCGTATTGCGAATTCTGAGTGCAGCTTCATGTTGGCGCACCGCCAACTGTGCTTGAAGTATTGGCTATCCGCAGTTCTAGCAATGTAAGATTGGTTACCTATTGGTATTGGTTACCGATTGGTTACCTATTACCTATCAAAGGCGGTGACCTTCCTAATAGCCTCTATGCATCGCCCCGTATCATATCAGGTCATGGCTGTGATCATCGTGGTCGTGTTTTTGTTCTGACCCGCTGTGAGCGCTACCGGAAAGCCTGTTTTGCTCGGAGCATCGCCGGGTGTACTGAACCACACTTTGGCAGCAGCAGCGGATCTGCACACGGCCTACTGAACCATTGTATATTGCTTTTACAGGTCAGTACTATCGTTGTTTCTTTCTTAGTGCTTCTGTTGCTTTCTGTTGCTGCTGCCGGAGTGCTTCTTGATGTCGCGAGCCGAAATGGAAAGACATTTTAAAGAGTTGAAACAATAGTTTCGCGAAATGCGGACTGCCCTTGAGAGAGAGAGCTGCGTAAGGAAATACGTGAAGTGAAAACAAGTCTAGAATTTTTTTAATAAGCAGTTTGAAGAAATGTCGCCTCTGTGCTCACGGCGTGAAAAAGAAAACGGTGAGCTAAAGGCTCAAAATTATGTTCTCAAGACTGACTGCAGTCAACTGAAGCAGCTAGTTCTCCCCAATGAACGTAGGACTACCGCCCTAGAACAGTATTCGCGAAACCGAAATATTGAAGTGAAAAATGTTCCGTTAGCGGAGAATGAACTGTTTACCAGGGTCGTTCAGAAGATTGGTGAAGCTGTCGGCGAATCAGTAAAGGAAAATGACAGAAATTTGCAATCGCGTGACTGCTATGGATGCATCTTGCCCTCATATTGTTGTGCAGTTCAACAACCGGTCCAACCGAGACGCTGTTCTGGAAAAGGCGAGAAAGTTGCGCTTAACGACAGCTGATATTGGTTGCGCAGGAAAGACATATGTCTACGTCAATGAACACCTATGCCCACAGTTAAAAAAGCTACTGGGACAAGCTGTTGCGTGCAAGAAGGAAGCCCAATGGCGATTTGCCTAGACGAAAGGCGGCAAAAATTTTGCGCGTAAGGATGAGAAGTCTAGGGTGCTTCAGATAACAACTGAGAGCGATCTGGAAAAGATCGTTTAAATTTGTTGACCTTCATACTTTAGGGGAAAAAAGTTAGAAGAAAAACAGGCATAACGGCTGCAGATTGCTTAACGCCACACCAGTTGAGTCTATTGGTATCTAGTAAAAAACACCACATTTCCTTCCTTCGTATAAATGAGCAATCAGCCAGAAACAAGGCACATGAGATAGCGATACTGCTTGAACCGTTTGAGCTCTCCTTCGACGTCATCATGGTTACTGAAACCTGGTATCGCCATGAATCCGATGTTCTTCGTATGCCTAGCAATGCCACATATTTCTTGAACCGCAGTGATAAATATTTAGTGGAGTTATGCTTCTTGTCAAAGATGTGTTTGAGTGTGAAATACTCGAAGCTTTTTCTGTGGTTACTGACGATTACGGGATTATGACTGTAAAATGTTCTGCGGGTATTTTTTCTGTCCTCAAGTGTAACGTGTACAACTTTCTTACGTTTCTAGATAGTTTCCTGTCGTGGGTCAATGAAAACAGTTACAATCTTACTATCGTGGGTGACCTAAACATTGACACGCTAACTTCCAGCCCTAAACGTCTTGAACTTTGCAATGGAATGAAACGCATATAAAAGTGTTAAAAAACACCCCACTCGATTTCTTGCCCAATCTTGCACACTTATTGACGTCATTATAACAAATAGCACAAGTACACCTGTCTGCTCGGGTGTCCTTAAGACACATATTATCGACCATTTATCTGTTTATTCAATTTTAAGCCAAAATAAACTTCAACTTAGGGATGCAAAGCTACCGCCTACACCATTCCGGTACTTATGTCCTAGCACAATTGATATGTTTGCTGCATATATATCCAAGGTAAAACGGGACGTTGTTTTCCCTGAAACTGATGCAGACACAGCGTATAACGTTTCATCGAAAGTTTTAGTGAACCCTACAACAAGTGCTTTCCACTCAAAACAACATGCAGAGCACGCAAGGCAAGAAAGCCTTGGATTACTTCGGAGTGCCTTCAAGCTATAAAAGTAAAACACGCACTTTACCAGCAATTTCTAAAATCTAGAGACAAAGAAGACCTCGAGACATTTAGAAAACACAGAAATACTACAAACTCTTTATTAAGGAAAAGCAAACTTGAATATTTTAGCAACCTTTTCAGCTCTAAAAAAAACCAATACACCCGAAGCCATCTGGAAAAAGTTAAACATGTTGCTCCACCCGTACTCGGATGATAGCACATACCCGACCGAACTTACTGTAGACAACCGCATTCTCACTGGTGATGACCTTGCTGAATCTTTCAATAAATATTTTACCTATATTGGAGAGAGCTCGCATGACAATAATTTTGCGCGATCCATGGGTACGCAAGTAGGCGAAAGTGCATTTCTTTTTCCAGTGATTAAACAGGAGGTTAGGGCTGATTTCATGTCACTAAAAAATATCAGGTGTTGTGACGTAGACGGCCTGGAAATCCGCGCAGTTAAGCATGTTATTCATGTCGTATCTCCCGTTTTAGAATACATTATTAACTTAATCTTCTCATTGGGCACGTTTCCTCGTCGTCTTCAGATAGCCAAAGTTTCTATTATTTCAGATAGCCAAAGTTTCTATTATAAAGGGGGTGACAAAAATAGCATGACCAATTACAGACCAATTTCTATTTTACCTTTATTTTCTAAAGTAATTGAAAAGTTGTTGCATAAACGAATAGTGTCATTCTTAACCAAGCAGCACATTATGAGGTCTTTCAATTTGGTTTCACAAAGCAGCGCTCAACGGAAACTGCTCTACTATTGCAAAAAGAAATCATACTCGGTGCATTTGAAAAGGAAATATATGCACTTGAAATTTTTGTGGATTTCTCAAAAGCATTTTGACAGAATCAACCACATTACATTAATTAAAAACTTGAACACTACGGTTCTCGGGGGAACTTCATAAATGTCATAAAAACGTATTTGAAACACCGACAGCAAAAAGTAGATATTAATGGCTACGCATCTAGTTTTAAAGAAGTGTCACATGGCATGCCCCAAGGATGTATTCTGAGTCCCCTGCTTTTTAATCTGTATGTGAACGACTTGGCCAAAAAAGATAATAATACAAGGTTTATTATTTATGCAGATGATACTAGCTTATTTTTTAAGGGCTGCGATTTGCAAAAACTAGTTGACAAAGCAAATAATGTCTTGGAACTGCTGAACATTTGGAGCACAAGAAATTCGCTAAATATAAAAACCTCAAAAACAAAATCTGAGTTTTTTGAACTCAGATTTTGAACTCAAATTGAACCTCCAGTGAAGACTCTGGGAGTAATTTTCCACGAAAACATGCTCTGGAACGACCACGCTGAGCTTGTCCATAATAAACTTTCTCGTACTGTGGGTGTCTTATCGCGTTTACGTTCTCTCTTGCCACTAAAAAAATAAACTCTTACTATATAATTCCCTATTTTATATACATTAGGCTATTGCTATCTAGTATGGGGCACCACATCGGATAACTTGGGCAGAATATATAGATTACAGAAAAAAGCTGTACGCATAATTGCAGGTGCTCCTCGCGATGCACATTCCAAACCCCTTTTCGAAGCCCTTAATTTACAACCAACGCCTGACATGTACAATACAACTTTAATGAAGCGATATCGTACTTGCCGAAAGAATCACGACTCTTCTCTTACTGATTTAGCGCGTTTAACACCCTATAGCAGCCCCTATAGCACACGAGTCACTGATTACTGGAAAATTCTTTACACACGTACTAACTATGGTCACCAAATGATGAGCTACTTACTGCCACAAACATTAAAGTGTTTCTCACAATAAACCATTTATACTGTTCCTTTCTTTAAGCATTTTTCTACGTGTTTTAAAATGTAAATCGGCATGACCCTGAAGTACATGTTTTTGATATTGTATAATGAGTGATGATCCCATTCTGTTGTTGCTATGTTGTCAAATGGTGAAAGCCTTCGTCAAGCATTAATGGCTTTTTGCTTTCGCTCCACAACATCACTGTTGTGACTTTTGTATTGTCTCCTGTGATGTCGGAATAAACTGAATTGAATTGAATTGAATTGCCACAGAAACTGCCAGCGCTCGGTTGTTACGCACACCGCTGTGTGCATTCCAGGCGTTGCTAATCAGGCAAAACGCTGGTAGCACTCGAGTGTTACGCGCACCACTCTGTGCATCGCAGGGGTCGTGATAGTAGCGAAACGCCGACAGCTCCGTTAAGGAAAGCGAAGCCAGTCGCAGTGCACGTGTCAGCCCTGCATGGCCACGAGCTCCGACCGAGGAGCCAGCGCGCGTGACGGAGGAATAATGCGAGGTTGGAGGCCAGTGGCTAGTGATATCGACAGACTCCGCGTTCGCTCTCTTTCGTCCTCGTACGCTCTATCGGTTACGACGCCAACGGCGACGCCGCTCAACGCCGGAACGGGCGCCTAAGAACTGTGCTCTAAAACCCGCTGAGAGTGTCCATATAATTGCTATCGCAGTAAAATAAATCTGGGAATTCGGCTCTGAAAGGCGAGCGTGCATAAAGAATGGGGTTGTGTACTTGCGACTACCGTCAAGAAGGCCTTCATGATCGTCTAAAACAGCCCAGTAACAACGGACGAACGCACTAGATGAGACGGCGCTTGCATGTCTCATCTTGTCTGTTCGTCCGTTGTTTATGCGCTGTTCGGCGACCATAAGTAACCAAGTAGGCCAAGCGAACGCCCTTGTCAGGGAGTTCACGCGGTATTGGCCTGGAGGAGTTACGGAGTCGCCCTCTATCGGACGCGCCTCGATTGCGTGCTAGGCAGGATACCGCCGGCGCGCTCCCCGTAGGCTTTGCTGTCGGCGCTCTTCAAAAACACCTCGCGGAAGCCCTCCAGGGCATTTCTGTAAGTACTTTCGAAATGAGCTGTGTTCTTTACTGTCAAAATAATCATTTGACGAACTGAAAGCACAAGACAGTCCACAGTCGCTGTCTCTTTGCAGAAAACCGAGCACCCGCTTCACGCTGTCACCGCGTTGGAGACCCCTGAACTGGTTTCTTGCGTGAAAGGTAGTCACTCGCTGAGTGCAAACTATGTGAAGTATCTCGTTAGAGTAGACTGCCTGTATAACCAAACGGAGCATAACAGAAAGAAGCCTCAAGCCAGCGATCGCACGGGTTCGCGACGACTGACGGTGCCTCTGCATGTATGAGCGTCTGCATGTATGTTCGTACTGATGGCTTCGCTTTTGCTACGAGTGCGTTTTGGCACCGCGCTGTGAACTTTAGGCCGCAAAATATGAGAATTTCTGAGTAAACAAACTACTACTGTTGCGCGGACGCTATCAGAGCAGTTCAATAACAATTTCCTTACAACTGCGGCTTCGGTGCGCATGGCAACTTTGTGATCTGCCGTCCCGACGATTCAGTGTTTTTTTTTTTTTTTTTTCGGTCTAAATTCGGGTACGTTTCAATGTCATTTGACAAGTTGTCTCGCACTGTGTATTGATCGGTCTTCTCAGCGGGCAAATGCCGCTGCTTCTGTTTCTTTATTCAGCGCATTCGTTTCGTTTGGTGCTCACACAAAACGTGAGCAAATGCGACGCCTTTTTTTAATGCTCCTTAATTATCGTTCCGTTTGCATTCCAGTGAACGTGCCGCTCTCTGTCATCAATAAATTGATAGACCAAAGCTTCACCACTTCGAGGTTGCTGGTGTAAGGAGAACCAGTCTACGAGACCGAGCATGTAGTAGCATGCGACGCCTAGGAAAAGAAAGAAAATACAGTAACGTTTGCCGGACTTCTTTTGCAAACGTCGGCTGTGAACTAGGACCCACATGAACTTGAAATAGCGGTGAATAAAATAGAAGGTATTGCAGCAGCCAGCAGCCGTAAAACAGGATAGTAATTATTTGGCGAGTACCCCAGCAATTTTGGCAGCAGTGTCGTGTCTAACGCCAACGGGGTGGCCTCTTTCCCACGTAAATAAATGAGGCTCCTAGAAAATACATGGGGTTGGCCGGTGGGCCGATCACGGAGGCAATGCAAAATTTATGTAGCTTATGAAGCAATGCATGCCTCATCAAATGGGAAGGTTGCCCGTCGGCGTCCCGCATCGGCGGCGTCAACACGAGTGATGCAAAAAATAATCGTCACGTGTTGGTGTCACCATATGACGTCATCATGGCGTCACAGATCGCCAAAATATGTAGCGTCATTATGATGTCACATAATGTGACGTCACATGATGACGTATTCACACGTCATGGTAGCTTTGCATTGCCTCCGTGATCGCTCACGGAAGCCGTGCAAAACAGCGTTAGGTGCAGAACGCTTTTGGAAGGGGGCGCGGGAGCACCAGTACATCGACTGACAAGAAGAAGATGGCTTTCGCCTTCTAGTCATCTTTGACGAATGCATAAGGGACCCTGTGCGTTTTTTTAATTCAACGTATCTAAACAATGACCTGCGCATCTGCAGCCGATTTTGTGGACGCTTAGCACGGGGCCGACGATAAAGAGATCGCATTGGAGGGTTCTGAGATGGCATCGCACGTGGTAAAAGGTAGCGCTTTTACCAACCTGTGGCAGATAAGCATCATTTGCCGGCGGGAAGCGCGCGCGAGCCATCGTCTCAGTGCGCGCTGTCTGCTACTCACCGAACATCGCAGGCCCGACGCAGTAACAAAAAAAGTCTTCATCGCGGAAGTGCTTGTTCCACACGAGACTCGTAGCGGATGGCTACTTGCCGGTTCTTAGCTTTACAACCCATGCTTCACGCTATTTCTTGTCCCGCGGTTACCACTGCAGGCTCACATTGGGCTCCTTTGCGTAAGCGCGGCACTACGGCACCGCGCGGTAGAGCCCCATGTTCATCGCCTTCGGAGGCAGCCACTCTATTGCAATGGTTCGAATTGAGTAGAAAATGAAAGGAAACTTCCGAATTTGAACAGACCGCAGCGCATGTGGGACTTGAAACTCGTTTTCAAAGCACGCGGCAGTGAGCCACAAGCAGCCGACGCGGCCGCTGAGACCACGTGATCCTGCCAAGCACGTCACGCCGACTGTGGCGCCGGCGTTTCCAGTGGTGGGCCTCGAGGCCAATATCGGCTGAGATGGTGTGATAGTTCCTACGCTTTCCTTACCCTTTGCCGTTTTGATTCTTCATACGCATGCGCTGGTAATGTATCGATCGTGCTTTTTAATGGAAAAATCGGTCTAGCTTTAGTAGCGTAGAAGGTCAACTTAAAAATCATTGCAACAATATCATCCCTTTCTGATAGGTCAATATGATAATTAATCAAGGTTACTCGACATTTTGCGTTCCAACATTTCATTGTTCCCTAGATATGAATGTTGTTGCCTGCAGCAACTGAAGCGTTGCGCTGCTGAGCATGTTGATGAAGCTCAACTCACCGTTATAGAAGAAGGAAGCAGTTAGAAGGGAGAATTGCACATTGCCACAGAAAGAAAGAAAGAAGAAAAGGAAGAGAGGAAAAAAAGAGAGAATTTAAAGTAGTGCATAAGATACGCAGACACAAAGCTTCGCTTGCCCCATCTTCCCGACAAGACAACGACTGCTGCATTCCTTTGCCTATTTTTTTATTTACTCACTTGCTACGTCCGCACCACCATCATCATCCTTGCCAGCCTACTTTGCGGTTTCTTACCAGCCAACTGCAGGCCTAATATGGAATCAGCGTAAGCTCATTCCATATTACACTTGCAGATTCTTTAATTTCATCCTCCAGTTAACGCTCTGCCACCTTCGGCTGTAATCTCCAACCTTGGTATCCATTTCGTCAGTCCCACTTACCTGTCCTACCTGTTCTGCCCATAATGTGACACGTCTACGTATACTGTTTACTCTTATCACCTATAGGATATTCGGTTGCATGACTTTGTTTCTCTCTCCACTTTGCTGTCTTGCAGTCTCGTTATGTCAGGCCTACGATTTTTTGTTCCGTCACACGCTGCGTAGTCCTTAGCTTCGTTTCGAGTTTCGTTGTTGTATTCCAAGTTTCGGCTCCGTATGCTTAAAAGATTGCGTTTCGAAGTGCACTCAAAATAGGGTCTGCACGAATGTTCTCGCATCACTACGGCTAAAGTGGCCCCACATAAAACACGTCGTTCGGTGCATGCCGTGGTCTGTGAGGCACGATAGCTTCAGCGACAAGCAGCTTCACATTTAAACTTTTCGTGTACATCACAATCTCTCTATTCTAGCGTTCTAAGTCTCTCTTGTAGAATGCAATCAAAGTTCAGGCTGCATAGTTCAAGCCCCGAGTTAGTGTCACGCCTCCATTCGACCACCTATCCGCTTTTCCGTGGGCCTCAATGAGAGATCAAAGGCAATGCCGACGCCAAGAAATTTGAGACTTTTTCCTACAAAGGACTCATGTCATGCTCCATCCGCACTAGCGATCAAAGTTAGCACGCTTATTAAGATGCTGAAATTAACTATAAAAGCTTGCAAGTTTGCTCGGTGTAATGTATAATGCACGCAATTCACTGTATAGTTGTGGCCTGTTTTCAAGATTCGCCATCGGGAGGTATATATCATTTGTTCACACATAGATGCAGAATGTCTCAAAGTTCGCCATTGCCATGAAAAAGTGTTACAGTACAAGACAAGAAGCCGAGCAATCACATCCCCACTAGTCTTCTCGTGCTAATGCAACAGCCCCTTTTTTTTGCACAGCCATCGTCTTTTAATTTGGTTGTACGCCTCGAACCACTTTTTACGATGGAAGCTAGACCCCAGTTCCTGTTGATGGATGAATGAAGATACGTACATGGCACCACTACATCGAATTGAAGGGCCCGTTCATCGTAGGCCTCGGGGAATACAAAACAACAAAACGCTCAAATCTTCGATACAGGTCGTGCGAGTTTTCGTTCGACAAAGAAAACACGGGTCGTTGCTTCCATGAGCCACGTTACCAATACCTGCTCTGTCCTTTCAATGGGGCGAAGTCCACCATCGTGAATAGGCTTTGGCTACGCATACAAAGTATGGATTCAACTCATATAGAAAGCCTAATCGAGCTTGCTCTAAGGTTACCATAAACAAGTTTCGATGCCTCTCTTTTAAGCACCGCGATTCTTGGTGCTGCTTAATCGAAAGCTTCACGCTATTGGTGCTAAGCCTGAATGGAGAGCGCAGCTGGGTTTCCTTCCCTGTTTCACTTCATTTTTCTTTCTTTCCTCTCTTTCCTTCCCTGTCTTTCTTTGTCTTCTATCTCTTTTTTCTCTGTTTGTTTCTATTTCTTTCCTTCTCTCTCTATCTATTTCTTTCTCTTTCCTGCTATTTCTATCTTTGCTTTCTTTCCTTTCTGTATCTCTCTATCTGCTTCTTTCTCTGATCACGGTCAGCGCTACACGGCCCACTGTTCCATATACGCTGCCGACATCGCCCTGTGGAACTGGGGCCCCACCAGGGATCAGCGTTCTGTCCGATCCTGCCTCCAGGATGCACTGAACGCCGTAGTCGACCACATCGCCTCTGCTGGCCTGACGGTGTCTTCGGCCAAAACGAAGGCCCTTCTGGTACACCCTAGGACAGGAACACGCAGCCGCGTGGCGCGCCTCACCATCGATGGCTCCACGATCCTGTGGGAGACTACAGTGACCTACGTTGGGCTCCGCATCGACCACCGGCTGTCCGGGGCTCCCGCCATCAAAGAGGCCATGGGGATGGTGAAAAGAATTCAGAAGGCGGTGAAGTGCATCTTCCTGAGCAGCCGCGGCTGTGCACCATCCTGGGCTCTTCGTCTTTATGCCGCAGCTGCAACCGCGAGGCTCCTGTACGCCTTGCCTCTGGTGGCACTTTCTCTCCGGCAACTGGAGCGTCTCGAGCTGTTGCATAGGAGCTTCATTCGGTGTATCCTTGGCCTGCCGCGGTCCTCGCAAGTTGCAGCCATCCTGGCAGAGGCGGGCGCCTGGCCCCTATCCTTGCTCCTACAGCAGCGTGGTCTCCTTCACATTGACCGGCTCGCCCACGCGCCTGGTGGGCGCCCTCTCCTTGCCCGGCTGGAAAGCCGACCAACATCTCGGATGGGCGCGCTGCTACAGGTCTATCGAGAGCCTGTAGGACCTGTGCCTCCAGCCATGCCGCCTCCTCCGCCGACAGTGAAACCTCTGACAGTCACTACCGATCTAGGTCGTCTCTCCAAGCGTCGCTCACCCACCTGCGCTGTACAGCTGTCGGTTGCCTCCAAGCTAGAGGAAGAGCTGGCTGGTAGGCTTATTGTCTACACGTACGGCTCAGTCCTCCCAGCTACATGCTCCGCCACGGCCGCCTGCGTCATGCCAGCCCTTGGTAGAACGGCCTGCTGCCGTCTCCTTTGATGCCTGCTCTACCGCCGCAGAGACGGCCGGTCTCCACCTCGCCGTGGACCTCCTGGCAGCCGCCCGCCGCGTCCTCGGTCATGGACAGCATTCCTCATCTCCTTCTCCTCCCTCTTCTCATCTTTATCTGCCTTTCCCCATTTCCCCTACAGCCGCTGAGCCGTGCTCACAATTACGGTTGCACAAGTTGCGCCTTTTCCTTTGCTCAACCTCTCCTCCTCCTCCTCCTCCTCCTCGCAGAGCACAGTTTTCGTTCAACGATCGCACCAGCTGTACTCCGTAGTGGGGCTTGCCTAACACCTATGGCGCATAATCATCTGTGTAGTTTTGCGCAATGGAGCGCAAATGACCGATAGCTTAAACAGCTTCGCTCTTGAATAAAACCCGGCAGATCCCATACAGCGTGGGAATCGATGCGATGCAAAGCAGTCAGCGAGGAGTTGCATGCACAGCATTGTTTGGCTTTGAGGCAAATCTGGACATTCATGTCATGAAATGTAGTTCACTATCACATGTTTGTCATACATGCATCTATATTCTGGTATTTGCCATGCTAATGAAACTGTATTCCAGTAATATACAATAGATAGCTTGTTATTTATGCTAGCCACGCACTCATATTATGTCATAACAATTTTGGCATATATGCAGTGAATGAAACGGCCGCGAGCTCGCTAAGACTGTGTCGACTAAGTCATACCGTACCTTATATGCATTTCGTGCTTTTCATATTAGCACCCGTCATTGTTCGTCACACAGTCGTGGCGCGTCATAACAATTCTTGTATATATTCATTTATTACAACGGCCGCGAGCACATCATGAGCTGGGCATGTAAATCATCCGTAAATGGCATGAATTTCATGATTTACATGTTCCCACCTTTCATTTACGTACGACGTACAGTCATGTGACGCCACACAAATTTTGATATATATCACTCTCGGGAAACGGCCGCGAGCGCACCATGAGCGTGGCATGTTGTACATGACGTGGATTTCATCATTTTCGTGTCACGTTCGGTATATATCAAGCGAGCGTAATGGCTATTAGTGCACCAAGACAGTGCCATGTAAATCATACCGTCTATGGCCTCCATATCACCATTTGCACGTTACGACCTGCCATTTATGCCCTTATGCACTCTTGTCAGGCCATACCAAATTTTATACACATCATTTTAACGAAACGGCCACGAGAGCATACATTCGTAGGCGGATAGATAGATAGATAGATAGATAGATAGATAGATAGATAGATAGATAGATAGATAGATAGATAGATAGATAGATAGATAGATAGATAGATAGATAGATAGATAGATAGATAGATAGATAGATAGATAGATAGATAGATAGATACGCTCAAAATAGCAGAAGTTCGCTAAGAAATGCTTCGCATTTCAATACAAAAACGTTACTTCCATAATAGAAAACCGGAATAAGGAATATCGGCACATGTTGACACACAGTGGCGCGTATACATGGCTAAGGAATACGAAAGAGAGTAGATGGGCAGAAAAGGTGATACGGTATTGGTATAAGATGAGCGCTGACGCACAGTGGAAAAAATAACTAGGAGGCTCACCGGGGAATATGCAGCTGGCAGTGCAAGCGATATGGCAAGAGCGTTAAACGAAAAGTCATAGAGATGGAGAGGATTTACTGGAAAACAGCGATAGGAAAGAACTGGCTTTGAATAACTACCGAAAGGACAAATACGAAAAAAGGAGCGAAGTATTTTGGGACGATTTGAGGGGAAGCGCTTTACTGTTTGAAGCGAGGTCGGGTTGCCTTAGAATGCGTTGGTATAAAGCGATATTCTGTAGCGAAACGTCGGGGTTGTTAAAAGTTAAGAGCATCGGAATACCAGGAGACGAAGAAGTGTGGGAGCAAGTCCGCACAGGCAGGCGACGAGGAGTCAACACGATGATTCCGGAGAGCACTCATTGGGGGGTTTATTTATCTAACACAACTTATATTTACAAAATACACTGAATACAAGACATAGAAAATGATGGCATACCCCGTCGGCCTGCCTGGCTGGTCCTGGTCGTGCGATGCTGGTGGGCCCCGAGTCCGCTCTCTTTAAAATGGGCCCGAGTCGCTGCTTAAATTGAGTTTCGCAGCATCCACGGGTACGCGAACCTCAGGGTTTTCCACCAATCGGCAATCGGCTTCTTAAGACCAATCAGGCAAGCCGAAGGTAACCAATCCCCACGCGAGTTTACGTGGTCGCGTGAATCCTGCTTCGGAACAAAACTGGTGCACTTTCTGAAAACGGCACATTCCAGCAAGCAGCAGCGACGCGCACACACGTGCTCGGGTTTCGGCGGCCGGTCGTCTAGCAGCCCCCTGCTGGGCGCTCACTCGTTCAGGGCACGGGGCGCGAACGGAACGACCGGATGTAGCTTCTTCCCCCCGTCGGCTCAAATTCTCCTCCGAGGGACCCTCTCAAAAGAGCAGTCGAAAAAGAACGTCTCTAACTACATTTGAAAAGAAAAACCTTCTGCTTAACTCTGGCTTTCGCGACACCTCCCCCCTACGAAAAAGAGTGACCCACTCGTTTTATTTACAATGCACGCAAACAAATATGAAAAAACAATCTTACATACAAGTGTATATGGGGGTGCTTACTTAGGAGAAGTTTATACATCTGTCTAAAAAGTGAGAAACTTAAAAACTACGTTTGATTAAAACAACAAATGAGAAATCGCGAAACACAAAAGAGCACGGAAGTTCACTAGTTGGCACTGTAATACAAGTCAGTGTCAGTGTAAGCGGCGACATCTCGTTCTCCGTTGTTGGCGCTTGCGAATGTCTTCCCGTGGGTGTAAAGTTCAGTTTCAGAGTCGGAGCCTTCGCACTGCTGCACTGGATCACTGGTCTCTGTCTCGCGCACACGACGACGCAAACCAAGTTCTTGGTGCACTCGCGAACCGCACTCGCGCACATCACCATTTGGGCCGCATTCGCGCACAACACTTTGATGGAATCCCTGTTCATCACTCGTTGCACTGTTCTCGCGCACAACACTTCGACGCAATTCGCTGTCATCGCTCCTTAAATTGAACTCGCGCACATCACCACTTGGATCACGCACCTCGTGATTATCACCAGACTCATCGTCTGCGTCATCGGCGTCGGAACATAATCGAACGTGGCAAGGCTTGAAACGCGCAACATTCACAACGTCACGTTTTTTCCCAGTTTGATCTACCACCTCCCAGTTGTTTTCGGCTACCTGGCGCACGAGACGGAAAGGTCCGTGGTATCTGTGAAGCAGCTTCGTCGTCTTCCCTTTTGCTCGGGAAGGAGTCCACACATACACCAAGTCCCCCTGGCGATAGAGAGCACTGCGTCGTTTAGCATCGTACGCTTTCTTGCTTTTTGCTTGCTGGTTTCTTCTGCGTTTAGCTATTCGGGTCTTTTTGGGCCGGCGCGGCTCTGTCTCGTTGCCACACTGAAGGTGGGGGCTCGCGTCAATGGGCAAAGGCGGCTGGTGGCCGCGGAAAGAGAGAAACGGAGTGAAGCCAGGTTCTGGTTTTTTCGTCTGGCATTCCGGGCAGGTCGCTACATACTTGGTTACATGCGAAAACATCTCCGGCCAGAAGTAGCGCCTCCGCACCTTCTCCCAAGTTCGCTGGATTCCGAGGTGACCTGCCGTTATGTCCTCATGACAATGTCTTATGACCTCGGTTCTCAAGCTCTTCGGGACAACGAGTGCCGCGCGATCCTGCCGAAATCCTTTTGCCCTTCGACGCAATACACCGTCGACCAACCGGAAGCTCCGTGCCGCTCTTTTAATTTTTCTGACAACGGGCGCGCTCGGGTGTTCGAGGTGTTGCATGATGCCTCTCATCCATGGGTCTTCCCTCTGCATTTCTCCAACGTCCCCCTGTTCCAGCATGACTAGCGGTTCTACTTTTTCTTCACTAGCCGGTGAAGGTACCTGGGTCTGTCGGGAATGCGAGTCCGCTTTGCCGTACTGAAGCCCGTCTGTCAAATTCACATTCGTATCGACAGTGTGGGCGTGTGCATTCACAAACGCCTGGGTTCGCGGCTCTAGGCGGATCTTCTCCTGAAACCTCGCTGGGACATCTCCCTGAGTGGCACTCTTTGACACTGCTTCAATATCAAACACCTCTCCTCCAACTTGCAACTTTTTCGCTGAAAAATCAACAATTAAGCGAGCTGCTCGGCAAAATGGGAGCCCACCCAGCAGCTCGTAAGGACAGTCTTTGACAATGAGAAATTTTTGACTGATTCGCGCGGCGCCGAATTCAAGAATTATTTCTTCTTCCCCAACGGGCGATAGGACAACTCCTCCAATTCCTCTGATGGAAATTCCATTCTCTTTTGACTCTTGCACTGAAGTAATTTTTCGTGCAAAATCGAAGGACATGACATTTGCAGATGAGCCCGTGTCCACGATTAATTTGCCGCTTCTTCCGTTCGCCTTGACCGGTATGTAGATTAATTGGTTGTCTGACAACCTGCAAACTGAACGGCCAGGCTGGCCCCCTATGCCTGGCCATGCTCGTTTCCCGAAGGAGTATGCTGCCCGTTCTGATTGTCAAGGGGCTCCGCATGGTCGTCCCTACCGTCTCGGAACCGTTGCCAGCATTGTTGTGCTATGTGGCCGATGCGGTTGCAAATCTGGCATCGGGGACGCCCGTCGTTGGCCCGGGAGGTTCTCTGTGGCCAAGGCATTGGGGGGCGACGCATCTCGTCTTCGATGCTTTTTAGCCGGTCCGATAGCAAGGCGATGGAGTCCGCAATTGCTTGCACGTCTCTCTCGCGGTCGGCAGCCTCCCGTGGGCAACGCAATTCGGCCGCGGCGCAAGTGGCGACACACGTAGGAGGAGGCTGTATTGTTGCTGCGGCGGCTGCCATCCCAACCGCAGGCGCGATGTTTTGCATCCACGGTTGCAAGCCGGTAGAATAGAGGGTGCCAATCGGCTGTGGCCCCGACGCACGGCCCATCAAGGCTGCGTGATTTATGCGCTGCAAAATTTGCAGGAATGCAGCGCAAGTCTCCGGGTTTGCGATTATCATCTTCTCCTGAACATCCGGACGCAAACCGCGCGTAAGGTGCCGCAACCGATCATCTTCCGTCATAGACGGGTTTACTCTTGCGCAGAGCTGCACGACGTCATAGTAGTACTGCTCGGGGGTTTCGGACGGCAGCTGGATGCGGTTTTGTAGGCGCAAATAGGCGATCTCGACTGAGTGGCGACTTGTAAAGGATGTTTTCAGCAGCGTCGCCCACTCTTCCCATGAATTAGGGGCACCCGTTAGAATCTGAGTAGTGTGCCACTTTCTCGCATCTCCGTCTAAAGCCAGATACAGAAATTTCACCTTCGTGGCCTGGTCCCAATTGTTAAGCGACGCTACATGTTCGTAGCAAAGTAACCACTCGGAGATGGATTCCTCCGGCGCGCCTCTAAAGACTGGTGGACCGACGAAAGGTTTTGCTTGGGGGGTAGACATAGCAGAGATAAAGGTAGCGGGATCCGTCATAGTAGAGCCATCCGATGTAGTTTCCTGATATTTGTTATTGACTCGGGGCATAATTTCAGAGAGGGAATTTCGTTACCGAGCAACCTCCACCACTTTGTAGCGAAACGTCGGGGTTGTTAAAAGTTAAGAGCATCGGAAGACCAGGAGACGAAGAAGTGTGGGAGCAAGTCCGCACAGGCAAGCGACGAGGAGTAAACACGATGATTCCGGAGAGCACTCATTGGGGGGTTTATTTATCTAACACAACTTATATTTACAAAATACACTGGGCAAATAATACAAGACATAGAAAGTGATGGCATACCCCGTCGGCCTGCCTGGCTGGTCCTGGTCGTGCGATGCTGGTGGGCCCCGAGTCCGCTCTCTCTAAAATGCGTCCGAGTCGCGGCTTAAATGGAGTTTTGCAGCATCCACGGGTACGCGAACCTCGGGGTTTTCCACCAATCGGCAATCGGCTTCTTAAGACCAATCAGGCAAGCCGAAGGTAACCAATCCCCACGCGAGTTTACGTGGTCGCGTGAATCCTGCTTCGGAACAAAACTGGTGCACTTTCTGAAAACGGCACATTCCAGCAAGCAGCAGCGACGCGCACACACGTGCTCGGGTTTCGGCGGCCGGTCGTCTAGCAGCCCCCTGCTGGGCGCTCACTCGTTCGGGCACGGGGCGCGAACGAAACGACCGGATGTAGCTTCTTCCCCCCGTCGGCTCAAATTCTCCTCCGAGGGACCCTCTCAAAAGAGCAGTCGAAAAAGAACGTCTCTAACTACATTTGAAAAGAAAAACCTTCTGCTTAACTCTGCTTTCGCGACAATATGCTGACTTACTACATTACTGGTTATGTGGCGCGTAAGACACTGACGCAGTGCGAGACTTGCGCAACATGTCTCACATCAGACAGAAACACAGCTGCGGGGAGTGATCAGGCCTCCCTATTCACAGCGCACTTTGATAACGGAGGCCTGATATACCCCTCCGGACTTCTCAAAGCAGCTATTGCAAAACTTGAAAATAGATTACCACTTAATTCAGCGTGATGTAAGCTGCATGAAAAGAGCATTGTGCGTGGATTTCAGCGCTTTCTTGAAAAAAAAAAACAGATTTGCCTCATTGGGTTGTGAACAACATTCAAATTTCATCACAAAAAGCCTCATGAAGTTCTACATTTTACTTAGATTCCGCTTCTTCACGAAATCACTGAACAGCGAAAGAGAAGTAAAGCGGCAAAGAATGAAGCTGCTCAAGTTGAGAAGATGTAATTAAATGACGCTGACGAAACCCATGTCAAGGAACCAATAAAGATTAAAAATTCTGATGCTCTCAATTCTGTCTCGTGAAGTGATAAGCAGGACGGATGTGAGGGATGGTGGTCATCACTGGAAACTTGTGTGACGCCAGACTTCGTGCCCTTCTGCAACATTAACTAGCGCTAAGGTATTCCTTACTTATTTGTACTCAATGTCACGTTCTGTAATAAAAGCAACACCGCAGGCCTTCGATGTGAAAAGGTAAGCAAACGCGAGAGCACGGTTGTAAACGGCTCCGCCAGCCCACCCGTAAGCGAGAGTCGCGGGCGGGGCGTCTGCTCAAGGAACTCCGATTGCGCGCAGCGCCACCGCCGCAGGCATCCCCGAGAGGCCGCGGCGGGAGCAGAGACGGCAGACTAGGCTAGTCTGCCGTCTCCGCGCCGTCCCCATGCAAGGCCGCGTCCGCGCCACGGATGCTTGCGCAGGGGGCGCTGCGGTCCATCGGAGCGCCTACACGGTGCATGTCGCGCAGGAGGAATCGGTGGAGTATCGCGCCTTGCCTTTTATTTTGCGCTCGCGCATGAACTCCACGTTTTCGTTCTGTTCGTGTGGGCAGAGACTGGAACATCTTGAACCGACCAAACATTGCATTCAACGTCGTCTCTTGTCTGGACACTGCCGTGATCACACTAAGATCAGTGGTGGATCCAGACGCTCATTTAAGAGCGCGCAGTTACTCGAAGCAAAACCAAAGGGCCAAAAATTGGCTTTTATTTTTTTTTTATTAAGGAGTTACTGTTATCACAAGACTGTCATCATTATATATATGCTGTTAAATTGTCCTTACGAAGGTACCAAACATTTCTAAGATCAGTCTTTAATAAGCTTTAACAGTTCTGAGAGTAAGAACGTTACTTCAGATATATTTAGTGTGCTAAGTCTCGTAATTATAAAGGTTGGTTCTCGATGTGTTACGGAGACAATAAACGCAATGCAGTTCTGAGAATGGGTGAGATATTAATTACAGATATTGTAATGTTGGAGAAGATTTTTTCAACGATAAGCTAAGTTCATCGCTCAAAGTGTTATTAGATCTATTTACTGTCCCCAAATATATATATATATATATATATATATATATATATATATATATATATATATATATATATATATATATGTGTGTTGTGGTTTCGAAAGAATGTTCCTGGCTATTGGTTTAATTATATGAGATATAATATATATATATATATATATATAGACAGAACTTTATTTTTGTCCAAGCTTGCTGCGGTCCAGGGAGGCGGTAGCCGGGAGACTGTATAGCTATAGTGCCTAGAATATACTGTATATTCTAGGCACTATAATATAGCTCTACAATGACGCCACAAATAAGTTGCGCCTCCTACAGGCTGGGACATTTACAGCAGAAGTTTGGCACATCAGAACCATGTGTATCAGCCGAAGAACAGACATATGGTATCTTTTCCACGAGTACCTTGCCACAAGGTTCGAAATTATAAAATGAAAGGCGTGTTGGCTTTCATAATGTGCGTTGTATTTGGTTTTTGGCTCCTCCACTGAAAATATATAGGTTCGTTCTTTAATGAACAGTTGCATGCCGAAATGAGCGGGAAATAGGCTCGAAGCGCAGCACAAGAAATACTCATTCGCGGCACAAGAAATACTCAACCAGATGTGTCGTTCAATGTCAGTTTGTTGACTGTTCGCCCACCGCACATGTTTCGCGCTGCTTATTTCTTTCGTTTGCTTTTTTTTTGAGGTATAGGGATATAGGTATAGGGATAGGAGCTATCTTTTATCTGGGAATGACATAAAATCACACACGCCTGCCACAATTGACGTCGTTGACAGCCTCATTGATGGTGGAGACTTCAGGCGCGGAGACTGCACTAGCGTCGGGCACAGACCACAGTGCATACGTGGAAAAAAAAAGCCACGATATGCTGACTTACTACATTGCTGGTTAGGTGGCGCGTAAGACACCAAAGAAGACACAGGGCGAGACTTGTGCCATGTCTCACATCAGACAGAAACACAGCTACGGGGAGTGATCAGGCCTCCCTATACACAGCGCACTTTGATAACGGATACCCCTCCGGACCTCTCAAAGCAGCTATTGCAAAACTTGAAAATAGCTTTACCACTTATTTCAGCATGAGTATACGCTGCACGAAAAGAGCATTGTGGAAGCGCTTTCTTGAAAAAAACAGATTTGCCTCATCTGGGATGTGAAGAACATTCAAATTTCATCACAAAAAGCCTCCATGAAGTTCTGCATTTGACTTTGATTCCGCTTCTTCACGAAATCACTGAACAGCGAAAGAGAAGTAAAGCGGCAAAGAATTAAGCTGCTAAAGACGAGAAGATGCAATTAAATGACGCTGACGAAACCCATGTCAAGGAACCAATAAAGATTAAAATTTTGATGCTCTCAATTGTGTCTCGTGAAGTGATAAGCAGGACGGATGCACTGAGGGATGGTGGTTATCACTGGGAAACTTGTGTGACGCCAGACTTCGTGCTCTTCTGCAACTTTAACTAGCGCTAAGGTATTCCTTACTTATTTGCACTCAATGTCACGTTCTGTAACAAAAGCAAACACCGCAGGCGTTCGACGTGAAAAGGTAAGCAAACGCGAGAGCGCGATTGTAAACGGCTCCGCCAGCCCACCCGTAAGAGAGAGTCGCGGGCGGGGCGTCTGCTCAAGGAACTCCGATTGCGCGCAGCGCCACCGCCGCAGGCATCCCCGAGAGGACGCGGCGGAGAGCGGAGACGGCAGACTAGCCAGTATATTCTGGGGACCGTAGTACTAGTAACGTTGCTTGCGGCGCTCGTCTCCGATGCTGCACACCGATCTCAGGGGCTACAAGTGTTATGAAAACTATTTCTTCAATAAGTTACCCATTTATAGTTTTGTTAACTGTGTCAACTAACCTATAAACAGCTGCTAATCATAGCTAGAACAATGAAAGCATTATTCAAAAGCGAAACTGCATGTGTGGTGGCACTGCCAGCGTTTCCGGGTGCCATTCCTCCATGGCCCCGAGCAGTTTGGATGGCGATCTCGCAAAACTGGGCCTGCTCGGTGAGTGTGCGCGTTTCGGAAGCCTCTCGAAGGAAGGAAGGAGCAGTTTAACACCCTTTCCGTGATGCCGGGCTGTGCTTGGCCGAGTGCTGTCGCACAGGGCCGCCGCTGGGCCCACGCCTATCGCGCTTTGCTGTCTTGTTGCGGGCCCGCCCTGCGGCGGCGCCCGCCCGGCGGGACCTGGGGTTCCTGCACGCCGTTTCGCTTTTCACCTATGACAACCGTCCAGTTTGCAGCTGTAGGGGGAGAGGTGCATGCTGTCTTGAATGGGGCTCATAGAACGCATTTGGGCCGGCTGCTTCGTATCGGTACTGCATAGAACAGACTATTGAAACGCCGCTCACCGGACAACTGAATGAAACCTGCTCTAGGAGGCAACCTGTGTTGGCGCCCTAGTGCCGCGTAACTTAAAGGAAAAAAATACACGTTTGGTATCACAGCCTCGAATTTTTCTCTAGTTTGAGAAATGCCGATATGCATTGGTCGAGCAATGGTTTGACCGCAGAGATACTGTGTGACGTTCAAGCGTCGACCGTTGCGCTTGCTTTAAATTAAACAACATTACTCTGCACGTAACTTGAACAAACAGCTTGCTAATCTATGAAAATAAGGGCTTCGTTTCTTCATCGTAGAGAGACCTCTCCTAGGTGGATGGGCCACTCAGCTTCCAATTTCCTTGAGATCGTTTATTCCTGAAGCCTATACTCAACAGCGCCTTGAACGCTTACGAACGCAATCAGTCCATGAGTTGGCATAATAAGACACATGAAAGAGATTCATATTGAAACAGGGGAAAAGACGTAGATTAATCACACGACGGAGGCGCTTCTGCTAAAAAACACCGAAGCGACAGAGTAATCAATCCAATATCTTCACCATGATGATGCTGACTCATGAATATTGCTTAATCATATGTCAGTCTCATTTAGAATCGTCGACTACTGTAGCCACTCCTGTGTGCGAGCGTGCGTCAGTTTACATAATTGTGGTATTTTTTTGTCGTTTAAAACTAACTGTAATGTTCCTTTTGTGAATATTTGTTTCAGATAAGATGTCGTGGAACTCATGAGCTGTTTCGAAAATGGTTACACTACCACTGTAGGGCTGTTTCAAAAATGGTTACCTTGCTATTCGAAAACTATTCGAATAGTACTCGATTCGTATTCATATTCGATTCGGTGTCATCGCTGTTCGATTCGTATTCGATTCAGTTCTAAAATTCACTATTCGCACACCTCTAAAAAAGGTGTATGAAATCCACCTTCGATGTTAATTTATAGTACAACGTCCTTCATGATAAGGTGTAAAACTCGCTTCGCGTGCAATTGCGTGGAGCTTTAAAAGACCTTTGTGTTCAGTTTCATCATGTGAACGTTAAGGAGCCACGCAGACACTTGGGTAAAACAACAAGACGCCTCAGTTTATTCATTGTCTCGAAATTTCCAGAATTTAGCGCTAATTGCACATGGCCGTCAGTATATTTCGGGAAAAACCATATCGCTCAGCTGTTCTCGCTGTGGTAGCCACCGACATTCCCGCAAGCTGCACTTTGTAAAGAGTTCTTTGCAAGCATTCACTCCCGCAGTATTTACTTTCCCAAAACATGCCACTTTCTCTGCGTCCGTGTAATGAAGGTGTTGTTATTGTAAAAGCAAAGGCTTCAAGAGAAGCAACCTGAGCTGCGTGCGGCAGATTATAAAAGTGGCAGTTATCTCGACGCCAGCAACAAGGCTGTCTCTATTGAGGTCCACTAATGAAGTTGGCGTCAATGCATGGCACGTTGGTTTGAGCTGATAATTTGTATCGATAACCTCATCGTATTAAGAAATCAACAGTACTTTTGATGTTATGTTGCATTTAGCGACTAGGTACTTGGAGAAATGGGGCACAGCAAAGATGCCCATTAAGCCAGGCGTCGCAATTCTGGATAGGTCCCCGCATATGCACTACTTAAGCTGATGACGTGGCCTTGGAGATTACCGGCGTGCAGTTCCTTACAATATTCGCTCGAGAGAGCCACCGCCTTCCCCACATCTTGGAAAGCCTCGAAAGAAAACACGCGCTTTGCACTGCTAATTACAAGGATGCATTTGCCTAAAGCCATTACCGTGTTCACCGGGTATTACGCCGCTTTTTGCTCTCTCACGAATGCCGTAAAGCTCATCTTCCGCACGCGGCCTCGAAGCAGGCTTTCGCCGCAATATATGTAAGAGCAGACCTAATCAATGTCGAAATCACTGCATTGACACAAAAACGGATGATATAGTATTTCTGAAAGAGAACTCTTCGCTTTAGTGAAGCACTTCACCACGAAATTCGGCTTCAGCTAGTGCGCTCATATTTGGTAGAGGCGTTAAACATGTACAGACGTCATACCGAGCGTAAAATTAATTCATAGAGGTGTCATTTTAAGGCATACCTTGTTTCTGTACTACACTAGCAACGCCTGGAAAGCCACTATTGCACTGTCATAGCGACTCGAGCAAATCTATGCGTTGAAAGCATGCAAATGTATACCACTGCCAGACAGCTTTGCATTGGGCCGTAAGCGTAGTCTCCTCTTTGAGACAAGGGGACACAGCGGTTACGTAACGGACTGCTTCTGCTGTGAAGAGCGCCCACCACGATGCGCTTCTCTGCGTCGCCTTGGTTTCCTGCATGGCGTACGAAGCGTCGATGTGTATTCGTCGTGTAATACAGCGCGAATGCACAGAACACTGACTGGCTTTTATTCAAGAAAACCGAAGAAACCACGTGATACAAGCTCAGATGTCTCCACGCCATGACTACGTGCCACCTAAAAAACCTTTGTCACTGACAGCTTTATATAATACACGCATCTCTTCCCTTACTGATACGCTATGCTTCAACACTTTCACGGTTCCACTGTTTTGAGGCGTGTACAGATGTTCGTATCAGTAAATGCACTCTTCCTGCTGTGCGCTGCACTCATGTGAGCATTCTTCGTCAACGTAGTCTATCTCCTGAGCGTTTGAACAGTGTAGTACATGACAAAGGAATATAAGAAAGTCTTCTCCTTGCCTCTCCGTGCTTCCTTCTCATGCGGTCCTGTACGGTACACCATACCACCGATGAAGTAGGCGCTTGCGAAGCAGCCAATCAAACGCTGCTCTGTCGATAAACACGGCCAGACCGGGCTGTTCCGCGTCCTTCGCCTTGCTCATCGTACGGTAGCCGAAAAAGATAGATTGCACTTTGTACAGACGCGTGGCCCCGTCTGTGTTGAGCGCGCGAGCAGTCGGTTTTGCTCTGCGGGGCGACACCTTGAGGCAGTTTCGGGCTCTGACGTGGTGTGTCAGGAGCATGTACGGCCTAGTAGTCAGGCTGACCACGTCAGAGCGCCAAACTGCCTCAAGGTGTCGCCCCGCATAGCAAAAACCGGCTGCTCGCGCGCTCTACACAGACGTGGCCGCAGCTGTACGTGGCGATGGCATATGCCCTTTGTACGCATATTGCGACAGTCTGCCCGAGGCACTTATCGGCATATTTGACGTCGTTACCTTGTGACATCGCTTGACAGGCTAGCAATTCCGACCATTGACCAAGTGCTAAATGTAAAAAAAAAGCTTCAATATCGGAAATAATTTATTACTTTATGTTTTGGGCTCCGTGTTTTCGGTGTTTATTTTTCTTGAAAATCGGCGGGTGTTTATCGGAGTTTATATTTTTGGCGGAAATTCGGCGTTTATCGGAGTTTATTTCTCGTAAATCCCCAATTCTCCGGAATTCGGTGTTTTGCATTATTATCAAAACCCCAAAATCTTAGATCAATTCATATCTGAATACTAAAACATTAAAACGCACGAAGCACATTTTATTCTTTTTGAATGTTTGAATGCACATACGCACAAACGAAATACTTGAACGCGTGTATTTGTCTGTGTAACAACCTTAGGCGAAAGCTTGTTGTAAAACACGCAAGCGTACTTTGCGAGGTTGCTGCCAGTAATCGAAGCGCTCTCCTTGCGATTGACGTCCCCAGCTTTGAAAATGCCCTTTCACGTTAGCGATAGAAACAGGAAGCAAGAAGACGCAGCGAGAAAGCACTGGCCACTGGACGTGTGAATCCTCCAAAACGACAGGGATTCAACAATGTTACATATTTCATAGCACTGATAAATCACTCACGAGCTGGCCCATGTCGTCAGTTTCAAGAAGCACTAATTGAAAAATAGGCGCATAGGTTTCGAACGCGCAGGGCAGCTCAGCTTCACATTGGGATTCACAATTTGAACACAGTACCAAAACGATTCTTTGGTGTACCGGAATTGATCGCACAGGTTCCTCTCAGATGTCTGTCTCCACTTTTCGGCAACAGCAGCGTGGTATCCGTGAAAGTATGCGACAGTCGTTAAGCGGTCATTCTCGTCAAGGAGTCCAACAGACTTGTGACATCTGATGTGAAGACCTCGGTTGGATCACGCCATTGACTGATGAGTGCGTGCAAACAAACACCCAGTATGGGATAAACTTGGTGTACCAGGGTACTCTCTGCCTCAAGTTCCTTCATCATAGAGAGCACGGCACACGAACTGGTCTTCAGAAACCTCATCTTAACGAGCTAGTCGTGCACACCTTCAGACGATGAAATAAGACTCTTGAGCTTCTCACACTTCGTTCCCTTGTCTTCATCGCTCCTCAAGAAAAACAAATGGCGCGCCAGTAGTCCAAAACATCATCTAGAGCTTCATAAAAAGAGAAGCACCTCGACAGATATGGCCTTCAACGACTTGATGGTCATGCCATGACCAAGCACACAAGACCAAACTAATACGGCGCAGCTCCCGCGATGTCTTCAACAGGGCAGGAAAATTGTGAACTACGTTAAACTAGCTCGCCCTGATTCCATCCTCTAGATCATTGTTGAGTAGGTGGCACGGATCTTTGAAGTGAAGCGCCTTGTATTCGGGGTTGGAGAGTTGCAAGTCCTTGTGAAGCTTCTGCATGCAGGAAGCTGAGTCAGAGCACAATACCTACGTCGCCTAATACAGCTACGCGCGGTAAACTTTCAATCTGTCAAACTAGAATATGTATCAATGAGCGCTTAGAACTTGCCCTTTCGATAAAGAACGGAACCAGGTCATATTGGCCCTTGAAATCGGAGTTTATAGTATAAATCCGAATTGTCAAAAATTTTACCGGCAAATGTTTATCGGATTTTTTCAGATAAAAGCGAAAACACGGAGCCCTACTTATGTTTCACCTGATCTTGCATGTGCAGATGGGAGCGCCCAGAAGACAAACCATAAAAACAGTTCGTGGCGGAATAGAAACGGAGTAGTTTCTCGTTACACCAGCCCGTGAAAGCAAGCCTGCATCGCTGGAGGCAAGGGAACAATGCCCTTGATAAAGACACAATGCGCTTTCCTCCCTCAGCCTCTTGTGTGTCCACTGCAGGCCTCCACCAATGACCTCCATATCTTGTGCGAGCTGATTACATTTTACCTTTTCGATCTAGTCGTTTGTTGTACGCTGCGTGGAGTGGACGTTAAGCTTTTCTCGAATTTCTTCCAAGCCCCGTCTGTTTCAGAAATGCTGCTCAGTTTAAAACCTCTGAAGATTCTGACTTGTGAACAGGAACGTTTTGTTAAGAAAATAGATATATTTGTACACACCTTATCCTCATCGTATTTACATTATTTATTTATTTATTTATTTATTTATTTATTTATTTATTTATTATTTACAATACTGCTACTCTCATTCGAGAGCGTGGCAGTTGGGCAGTACAATGATTCTCAGAACAAGCCATAAAAAATAGGAAAAGGAGGGGAAAAATGAAAGCAAAACAAGTCAGATAAACAAACACATTTGCAGCGTAATTGCAGCATATGTGGGTTACAGAGAAGCATAAAAAACAGGAAACACGATATATGCAGTATACAGTAAGGCAAACAGAATGCTGATTAAAGAACGGCATATTCAGTGGAATTTATACAAAAGCGCATAATACATGCTAGGTTCAAGCGTAAAGAAAGAAGGAAAACGAAGAAGGAACATGAGGCTTAGACCAAAGAGAATAACAATAGGTGCACGACCTCCTCTATAAGAATAGGTGTCACTAGGGGCTGGTAATAAAACTAGGGTAAAGTAAATTAAACTTCTAGCATTGAGCATGGCGAAGGTGTCGGAAAGTTTGTACAAGTTTGGTGTGTGGTTGCGCTGCCTGTAAATATGAAGTACAACCAACTGGCCCAAGTTCCGTTTTGTAGAAGATGGAACGAAGAAATCTATGTTGGTGACGTTGCATACGTAGGTGCTCCGACGCAGCATATTTTTTTCTATTTGTGTCGTGAATTCGATAGTGATTAGATGTTGGTGACAGCAGCGTCAAGTTGATTCATTCTGATATTGCGAGCGGAAAAAAAAAGAATACTTAAACGCGTCATTTTACATGCATATTTCTGCCAATGTGCGCCTGCTTATTCGTGTGATCGAGCCTGGGAAAACGAAAAGAAATATATATCGATAGTTATCTTCCAGTAACTGAAATACGAATTTTAAGCGAGCGTGTTTCGCTCTTGTGGATAGCTTTCGCAAACGGATTGCGTTAAAAGATGCGTTGGCGAGTCTGTGCGTTTATATTTGTTATGGAAGAACCTCACAGCTTTTCTTTGTATTGATTCAAGTTTGTTTATGTTAGTCACTGTATGCGGAAACCATGCTGTGTTAACGTATTTGAGAACAGGCCTTGCAAATGATGTGTAGGCTAGAAGCTTCGTTGCCGTTGCGAGTGCTAGGCTTCTTTTTAAGGAGAACAGCTTCCGTAGCGCTTTTGAGATTATGTACTGATATGCTTGTCCCACTGAGATCCAATGTTATTGTGACGCCTAGATATCTATGTTCATCAACCTTATTAAGGGGAGTGTATTAATTACGTATGTGAAGTGGATGGTAGTGCTTTCCTGGTCACAGTCATGACCACAGACTTTTGTATATTGAGTGTCATCTGCCAACTAGAGTACCAATTAGCCATATCAGCTAGATAATCATTCAGCTCAATATGATCACTGTAATGACTAATAGTTTTATATTGCATGGAACTGAGACTGCGATAATTGGATGTGCGTGCTTATATTAACCAAAATCTATGTGCACATGTTGTGCCCAGAGAAAGTTTTATGACTTACTTTGTATTTACATTAATTGATAAGAATGATAATTTTCTATTCTGTGCGGATGACGCCGCTAGATTTGTTGCGGAAAATTTCCATACAAAATCAGTAATATCACTAGTCAATGACTAACGAGTATAAATATTGGGCAATCAAAAGCATTAAGACTAAGCAAT
>NC_051181.1:68940677-69002046 GCF_013339695.2 Rhipicephalus sanguineus | reverse complement strand
CACGGTATGCCATGATAGCGGCGAACAGAGCGTCGACCGTCGATCACTGACAAAGCTCACAAGCACACTCGGTTTTATACAGCACACTTTGCCGTTGCTTATATGTGTGTGGCTTTTTAGTTCCCAACAATGACGTCACTGGTGAGGTCAGCAAATAGAGAGAAAGGGCGCGAAACCTAGAGGAGAAGGGTTGCGCCGGAAGCTCTCCTTTACCACTTCGCATGCAAGCGGAATGTCTTCGTGCGCTTTTGCAGATCCACTGGCCGTTCGGGCAACGCGGCCTTTCGTTAAATTTAGTTAACTGTTTTTTTTTATTTTGTTCATGTGTTGTGAAGTGGAGAAACTACAGCTGACCGATCTCCCAATAAGGAAAAAACTCAATCAACACACGTAAATTTTATATCTTTTCGTTAATCACACGTTTCGTACTAAAAAACAGACATACACGTAGTGTGAAAGTGTCAGACTGCTTAAGCAGCTTTAATTCACAACTGAAAAATGTACTTAATGAGCAAACATTGAACCCAGAATATCCGGACGAATCCAAAAACTGTTAACAATCCCGAGCAGGCCACGTCGTACTGGACTCAGTCACGCCTGTTACAATGGCACACATATTTTGCGTACAGAACTTGAGTCCAAAACAAGAGAGAAGTTCAAGGAAAGAGGGAGGCGTTAAGCGATGAGAAATCGTTTAACAGGGAATGCCGCTGGAGGCAACGTTTCGGCAAGTTGACTTATCTTCGTCAGCGCAACAGCATTGCCTTCACGAAGAAAAGTCCACTTGTCGAAACGTTGGCTCCAGCGACATTCCCTGTTCAATGATTTCTGAAAGCATCAGTGAGTCCATAACATGTATTTCATTGAGAGTATTAGAAGTAAAGGCCCAGAAAGTTTCAAACTGGCTACATGCCCTTTCATGAATACGAAGGCTGTTCACCCCAAAAGTAAAACATGAACAAACTGCCTAGCCGAACCCAGACGCATTCAAGTTTTTCATTAAACGTATTTTGCCGGCAGCAGGTAAGCTGTCATCATGACGAATTAGTCTAGCAACACTGCACTTATGTCAGTCCAGTCAGGCTTGCAGAGAACTTGGCTTACTCGTGTGCTCACGCAAATTAAATACCTGCTCAAATAAGGGACACAAAATACTTGCTCTCACCCGTTGTCACTAAAAAACCTGAAAAACATTCGCGGAACTGGAAATCCCTGAGTTGCCCCGCCACGGTGGTCTAGTGGTTATGGCACCCGACCGCTGACGCGAAGGTCGCGGGATCGAATCCCGGCCGCGGCGGCTGCATTTTCGATGGGGGCGAAAATGTTTGAGGCCCGTGTACTTAGATTTAGGTGCACGTTAAAGAACCCCAGGTGGTCGAAATTTCCGTAGCCCTCCACTACGGCGTCTCTCATAATCATATCGTGGTTTTGGGACGTTAAACCCCAGATATTATTCCTGGAAATCCATGAGTTAACGCCACAAAGCCGCGCAAAACATGTGATGACCCGATTTAGCCATCTTCGTTTAATGCATGGTTGTCCTGCGCAGCGAGGCTCCCTGCGGCTTCCGTTCGCTGCACGCCACTTCACAATGTCTTATCTTTCTCGCATTCATACTTGGCACCCCAACCGAGCGAGATAACCGAGCGCGATCTAACTTGTGATATCGCTGAGCGAGTGGGAAGGGTGAGGAGGCAAGCGCTACGAACAAAAGCCACTCAGTTCCCGCGCTTGGCCCTATTTGAAATTCACAAAAGGAGAAATAAAAAAGACAAATAAACAAAAGAAGAGTTCTTTATCGCTGAATGAAATTTCTTTATTTGTAAAAACTCGTGAAAGAGAATAAATGCGAACATCCACGTCAACCTCACTTCGTTCAACCAGATCTTAGATTGCCCTGCAACCGCTACGAGCACGCATGTTCCTGGAAACCGAAACTTACGCTAAGTTTTCGGGGCTTGCTTTAGATTCGAACTGCTTTTTGAGTCACGTTACAACAATCAGTTGCCACATTTTGATTACAATTGTTTTAAAATTGATAGATATTTAGGCACGCATTAAGTTACCGTGAAAGTTAGCCCAGTTTCAGTTCCTGGATTTGGCTCTTTTAGAAAAAGACGCATGGCTGATCCCTCCTTCATAGGAATCGGTAAAGAACGAAAGTAAAACGTGTCTTCACAGAAGTAGTGCGTATTGTGCAGTGATATACGAGAGCTTGTACAATGTCTATTCGTGTTTGGCAGCTATAGGAGCCTTTGACGTGGATGCACCCACGTTGACGTCAAGTGGCATGTCTCCATCGCGACGACAAACGGCCATGATCATGACTGAACCGTGGTGGTAGCTGAAGTTGTCAACATATATTTGGACCTAGCGAATCATGAATCTCGCGTAAAAATGACATCAGCAAGGTCATAATAAATACTGGTACCCGATATGCACTTCTTCAAAACTTCGTCAATTAAGGAGAGAAACGGCATGGTGTGCGCTTTCTAGCAATGGGTAACCGACGCCTGCACTCAGGCATACACTACTACCACACTCCGCTTTAGCAACACTGGAGGCAGAGGTTCGTAGCTTGAGCCGCAAGCGCGTGCGTCCCGCTTGCCTCTGTCCCGCTCCACCAAGGCAAGACATTGGCCCGTCGAAATCGTGTCCTTTCTGCAACGCGTTTTACAGCAGTTTTGTTAGTCGGTGTTCTCGCAATCGAAGCAGTTGGCGGCAGAGAAATCCCGTTGGTGCGTGTGGAAGCTGCACTACTCTAATGAGCCGACACACGTTAACACGAAGCGAAAGACAAAAAATGTAACTGCGTCTAGGGGGCCTCGTCGACGCCAGAGCGGCTAGTGTCCCTCGCTGGTATTGAGGTGTTTCGACCATGACCTCCGATATCGCGCGCAATGCCGGAGTAATTGCTTTAGGTGTCAGCTGTGACGCATGACTTCTTTTCACCTCTCACAGACGGCGGCGCCGTCCCACCCCGCTCCGCCCTGCCTACCTACAGCGCCAACAGCGAGCAGCTTGCGAGAGAGTATGTGTGAAAGATATAAGGCGCGTTCGTGAAGCGTCCAGCATCTTCCATGGTAGCTTAATAGGTTGAGCGTCGGGCGCTTACCGTCGCGGCCGCAAGGTCATGGGTTGGATTCCCAGCGTCGGATCGTCTTCTTGGTTGTTTGTTTTTCTCACCCGTTGGCGTACATTTTGCCAACGTCATATCCGTAACGGATGTACTTGGTGGACCCCGGCATAAAACCTTTCGTGTTAAAAAAGTTCCACAAGTGTACAGTGTGGATAATAACAGCGCTGCTGAAGGCTGACTGGCTGTATTAACGAGACAGCATATACATATCCCGAAAATGTAACCTGCTGTTTGCGGGCTCGGTGATGCTCGAATAGAGTCGTGGCGTGACTCTTTCTAGAATTATTAACTGGACATCGTCATAAATGCCCGCGCATACCAATTCAAAGTCGTGATATAGCGCCTGCCCACAGACTCGGAACTGCTCGGGAGGAAAAAGGTACACAAATATTGATAAAAGTGGCCCACTTCAATGAAAAAGAAGGCATACTTTGCTCAAGCTGCAAACCGAGTAACACCGAATATGGCATCAGTAAACATCATTGCCCCCTATACAGGGAAAAAATTGCGCGAGACGTGAAAGGGACACCACAAGGAATACACATGCACAGCTCGAGAGCAAACCGTCAACTGTTAAATTCACCGCAGAGCGTCACTGAAATAGGCCACCCGAACAGAACCACGTAGACGCGCACAAAAACCTCAAGTGCTCAAGCACCTTATCCATCAAAAAACAGTTTCTGCACCGTAGAGCGATATTGAGACGTCACTTACACAGCTATTACCTTTCGTCTTGATGACGAAAGGTAATAGCTCAAGACGAAAGATAATAGCATCAAGGCGAAAGGTAATAGCTGTGTAAGTGATGCCTCAATATCGCTTTACGGTGCAGAAATGTCTTTTGTGATGGATTAGGTGCGCGAGCGCTTGGCGTGTCTGTGCGCGTCTACGCGGTTCTGTTCAGGTGGTCTATTTCAGAGACCCTCAGCGCTCAATAAAACAATTGTCAATTTGGACTCAAGCTGTTTGTGTGTATTCTTTGGGGTGTCCCTTTCAAGTTTCGCGCAATTATTTTCCTGCACAGAATGAACCAACTAGCCTCTGAAGACGTCCTGATCACAACTCCCCCCCCCCTCCTGCCATCCCTGTTGCTACTCATCGTCAGGTTAATCGCTCTTCTGTAAATTTAAGTCTTCACCATTCCTTATCGTCCTCCCAGGAATGATGGTTCCGTCCTTTCGTTTTATCACGATGTATTTAGAACTATTCTGAGATATGCGCATGCTTATTACGAGAAAAGTATTGTCGCGCCTTTAAAGCACCATTGCCCTAGCAGAATGATCGCACCCAATCACTATAGGACAATTTCTAAAGTGCGCTGGCCTTTAGATTCTTCTGACCAGTCAGTTATTAAATGCGAAACATTTCTTAGCGAACCTTTGGCACTTTGAGCGTTTCTATCTATCTATCTATCTATCTATCTATCTATCTATCTATCTATCTATCTATCTATCTATCTATCTATCTATCTATCTATCTATCTATCTATCTATCTATCTATCTATCTATCTATCTATCTATCTATCTATCTATCTATCTATCTATCTATCTAGCCGCCTACGTCTGGGTGCTCTAATGATCGCCTCCTTTACTTGGTGTAGACCAAAATTGGCATGGGAGGGTACGATGATTTGAGGAATATGACTGTCGGGTCATGAGATCAATAACGTGAAAATCCTGTCGCGTACACAGTCGAAGCCCTTCCTCCAGACACGTCGGGCACATACCCGTCTACCACGCGCCGCGGTGTACGGGTATGCGCCACAGGTGATTGACAGTTTATATCTACCTAGGAACGGCAAGAACAGCCATTGGTAATATAAATGCGAGAGTGGTAAGGAAAGCCGACACCGGCAGTGTTGACCCGACGAATGGAAAGAATAAGGATTAGGATTCCAGCAGGAATCGAACCCAAGCATTCTGCGTGACAATTAGGTATTCTACCACTAAGCCCCGCCAGGTGTATGAACTGGTTTGGAAAAACAGTCTATGCAGGCGTAATGTCGGTGCAACGTCAATTGGGTATGTCGTGCTGGCTATCTAATTTTACAAGAAAGCAATAAGCACTACATATGTACTCCTACGATACAGCCGTCACATCATATTAACGTCCGTGGTTCCAGTGTAGGCTCCGCTTCTATAGCATTACAATTGCGTTCCTATGATTCAGCAAGCTATATTGAAGCATTGCTCGACCCCGGAGGAATACATTGACGGAAGTTACGTATGATATTCACATGATTGCACCACAAAGTGCACTTAGTTTCGATAATACTGACGTATGTACTCTCATGTGAGGCCTGACGTTACGTCGCATCATATGCTACTCTTTCAACGCCACTGTTGTCGACGTGCCTGGTAAGCCCACGATGTGCACACAGCTACTACACTTGCAAAAGCACGTCGATCCACCTCATAACATTTGGCGTCGACCCACCTGATAACTTGGCTCAAAGCCATAAAATGCAGCATAGAAGTACTCGCTGACTGCTTCGCATGAAACCGATTCCCACAACGCGTGGGAGCTGCCGAATTTTTCGTTTGACTGACATTCTATACTACCACTTTTACTCAACTCTTCGTCACTCAAACTTATCAAATTTCAAGCTATAATTAGAAACCCAGCTTCTCGAAGGTTTTCCTATAAAGGGAAAAGCCCTGGTGTGACGACATGCTCCCTCCAGGCCAATTTACCTAATGAAGCTCCCCGTTACTCAGCTTTGCTGTGGTATCGAACCCGAAGGAGGGGACGAACACGTGCGGTCGCTGATCCGCGATGGCCTTGGCACGACGAAGAAAAGCATGGGGCTTCCCATACTCTATCTTCGTTACAAGACTCAGAAAAGACACGCTCACAACACGCTTAGTGGCCGACTATAGGCGGCCCGCGCGTTCGGCACTCAAACCTTTACTTCTCGCAACGAACTAAACAGCCCGCTTTACTCCCACTGTGATGCATTACTCCCACTGTGATGAACTGTGGCGGCACTAACATTTATTTTTCTGCTTCAGACAGAGGGCCGTTCGCTTTGCAGTTAGGACTTTGATAGCGCGATTCAGGATTATGCATTAGTAAGCAAAGGAGCAACACGTTCGTTTTTAAGCAATGGTCACTCGTATTGCCTCGATTCAATAATGGCACGTTCCTATCTAAGTGGAGATTGGCACGAACACATCTTGTTGCGTTCAACATTTTCATGCGCGTGATTTGTTTATCCACGACAGGCTTCCAATAAGAAAGTACGACGCTCTTTGCCATGCGCCTATAGAGAAAAAAATCACAGCATATTCACGTGGTGAATGCTGATGAGTGGGGCGAAGTGAACTAGCGCTGCAGCACGGCGATGGCATTGGCGCGAGCGTGGTCCTTCTTGATGGAAGATATTGTGACTAGATTGTTTGAGAACCACAATCTGTTGCACACACCGCAACTATGGCCGAAACTGTTATCAAGAAAGTCCCGCTGGAAGCGCGCGTCGGCGCCTTCGGGCAGCGCCCCGCCTGATGCGTTTTGCAGCCACTTCACGTGCACGCACATCCTCGGGCTCTGCCTGGCGGTACGCGCGCTTTCTCGCCGCTTCACGGTCCTTCACATTTTGAAGATCCGATTCGCGCCGCAGCCGTGCAGCTTCGGCCTCGCGGGCTCAAACGGCGGGGTCTTCTCGCCGCAGCCGTGCAGCTTGTCGAGCAGCTTCGGCTTCGCGGGCTCGAACGGCGGAATCTGCTACGCGGCGTCGACATTCAGCTTCGGCCTCGCGGGCTCTCACCTCAGGATTCCGTCTGCGAGCGCGCGCTGCCGCCGCCTTCTGTGCCCTCCGTTCCGCAGCCTTGTCTTCCATCTGGCGACTCCGAGCTAAAGAGAAAGCGTGCCAAGAGGGAGCCTCATGGCGCGTTGGTAATAGTAGTAATAGCCTCTACTGCATGGCTCATACCCACTCTGGGGGATTGGCCAAGAAGCCATCTTATTAAAAATAATATATGTTTTTAAAAGTACTTTGAGTATTGAATGCTGATGCCAATAAAAAGAATAAATAAATAATAGTAATAAATATACAACAAAAAAACGTACTCATCAATGAAGGAGTGCAATAATAGCTTTTTAAACATTCAGATCAGACACTCGAATCGTAAACCCGAATAGGAATTAGAATAAAAATAAGAAGAATCACAATAATAATAAAAATAATATTAAAACAATTTTTTTCTATTATAATGATACTTATCCAATCGGGAATTTAAAGTCGTAGTCGTTTTGTTTCATGAAGTTATCCACACACGGCATCAAACGCATTCCTGTGGCTGAAGCCCAGAGTTGAAGCACCGAAGGTAAGCACATTGTCAATTGTGAAGTTGAGCCCCAGGTTAGCGAATGGGATATCAAGGTCTTTTTCTGAGCAATCTGTATCTGCGACATGATAAAAAGTAGTGCTCTATTGATTCCATTTCTAAACAAAAGTTACATAGGGGCGATATCGCCAGACCAGCCCTGTGTGAATATAGATTTAACGGGGGCACACGACATCGTAGTTTAGTTACTAATACTTCCAATTGTCTAGTATGAAACCATTGGATCTTCCACGGAAATTTTAAATGACTAAATTCTGTCCTAGCTGTTATTAATTCTATGGCGCCTGCACGAAGTGAAAATTTTCCATATCTAAGAGCAGTGATACTGGCCACTACAGGGAGGACAGAAAGAATTGGACCATTCAATGCAGCTCGCGCTAGTGAGTCAGCCATTTCATTTAATTCTAACCGAGAGTGGCCAGGTACCCATAATAATTTTAGGAGCTTTAGCTGTGGAGGAATGAGCGTCAGGAACGTCTTTAGGGCAGTTGATTTTGATGAAGCTGTAAGGGACGTGCATACTGACATGGTGTCTGTTGTTATTACTGCGCTATGAGCGTACAAAGCCAATTTACGCAGGGCTAGAATAGTTGCCAAGAGTTCAGCTTTAAAAATGGGGGTGAACTCCGGTAGTCTTAATTAAAATGACCAGCCAAGCTAAGGGGAGTAAATGCTTATTCTTGCCTTTTTGTCTATGACTGAAGCGTCTGTGGCTGCTACATTATTTGTTTCCACGTGTGCAAGGTAATCTTGTAGCCGGCAACCCTGTATCGTTGAAATTTCGGTTTAGAGGGGAAAATCTCATCATATTATATCTTTAGGTTCTGAGTGGACACATTTGCTGCAGGCACATCTCGAATTTTCACGTTTATCCGGTCTAGCTGCTTCTGAACAAAAATAATCTGTGGTGTACGAAAACGTGGCTAATGAGCAAGAAAAAAGGAGTCTTGGGCTTTTATGAAAGCATATTCCGATCGCCTTAACGGATAGCTATAAAATTTTAAAAATGCCTGCACCGTTAGGATGCGGAATCGACAAGGCAATGTTTGCAATCTAGCTTCCTGGTACATAACATTGTTAGCTACAAACCTAGGGAGCCCTAGACATAATCGCAAGGCTTCTCGCTCCAGCAGAATCAGAGGTTTAAGTTTGTAAGCAGGGCCACCTGAGAACAATACACACCCAAATTCTAATATTGGGCGCATGTACATTTTATATATCATCACCATTGTGTCCCTACCTAGTCCATATCGTCTGCTGCTCAGTCTGCGTAGTATGCCTAAGGTACTTTGTGCCTTAGATGCAATACTTTCTATGTGAGGAGTCCAGTCTGGCTTGCCATTGTAAATTATCCCCAAATATATAAGCGACTCAACCTGTGGAATGGGCTCTTGTTTATACCTTATTGAAATTGAGATGGGGTCTGTTAATGAAAATATTAACAGGGCGCTTTTATTTACAATTAAGGTCACGCAAATTATCTCTAGCCAAATCTCTAGCATATTAAGATATGTCTGTAATCTTTTATATAAAGAATGAGTGTCACTATCTGCCGCGAAGAATGCAATATCATCTGCATAAATATATATTTGTACGTCCTGGCAATTGGGGATTGAGCTCAATAATATATTAAATAATACAGCAGACAAGACTGCTCCTGAGGGACTCCGCAAGTCTGTTTAAACTTCGACGATGGGCATCCATCCTGAAAACAATAAAATTCTCTAGCCTTCAAAAATTCCCTCAGCCACGCAATCATATGTTGTGGCAGATTGTGGCTATGTAAGACGTCCAATAAAACTAAATGTTCCACACTGTCATATGCTTTGGCTATATCTAGTGTCACTAGAGCAGCGTGTTGCCTTCTTTTTAGAGCAAGTTGAATGCGGCTTTCTAAGTCTGCGTGTGCACACCATATTGAGCAATCTGCTCTAAAACCAATTTGATTTGGATTTAGTACTACGCTTTCCGCCAGCCACACTGTAATTCTTTTATGTAGCACCCTCTCTATGAGCCTAATCCTTGTCGTTTTTCTATCGGAATTATTTAAGCCAGTTTCCAATCGTATGAAATCCAGATGAAATTTAATGAATAATTCACAGTGTTTAGGAGGTCACATGGTGACAATTTGAATAGTATTTTTGTCATAATAACTGTAATTCCTTCCGCACCTGAAGCTCGCGAGGGCAAATCTTGAATCACCTGAGCCAAACCTTCCAATGTAACTCTGGGAAAATCTGTCATTATCGCTGTTATTTGCAAATTGTACGGCTTAGTTGATGTAAATCGACACTCCAGTCCTCTACCTATAACTTCCAAATATTTCTTCATTTCCTCTGACGACATAATTTCACAATGCATATTAGTTTGAGATGGCAGAATTTTACGTAATCTCATAAATCAAAAGAGCGCATTTTTATTCTTAGGTTTTGAAAGGTAATCTTAGTGTTTCCTATTATACTCCTCTTTAGTTAAAGAAACTGTGCGTTTAAAACTTGCAGCGTAAAACTTGTAATCAGACCAATTTTCGGGGCACTGGTTATACATAAGTTTTTTTCAAGCTGCCTGTTGTCCTCGGAAATCACGTGCACAGTCTGAATTCCACCAAAGACTATGGGTTGTGCTCTTTACAGATTCGACAACAAATTCTGCCTTTTTGTACGTTCTTTTTATTAATGCACTTAGTCTCATAGCTTTTGTGTCTTCGCGTTCTTCAAAACGGGTGGTCAAAGCAGTTTCTAGAGCTTTTTTAAATATGTCATAATTAATAAACATTCGAGTCTGAGAGCATGAAGATGTTATTGTGCAAACAATCTCAAACATCACTGGTAAGCGATCGCTGTTGGTGGCACAATCCAAGGCTGTCCATGATACACTAGTGAGTGACGAACTCACAAAGCTTATATCCAAGGCTGAGCGAGATCGATGACAAATAAAGGTAGGCGTTCGAGAATTCAGGCAACGCAGGCTGTTATCTGCTGTCCACTCCCACAATCGTCTACCACACCGATCGGTGCGAAAACCACAGCACCTATGGTTCGAGTTGAAATCGCCCACCACAATTTTATCCTTACAAATAGATGTTACTGCGGCATCTAAGCATCGAGTTTCTTGCACACTTGTAGGGGAGTACGCATTGACTGACAAGAGAGGCTGGCATCCTGGCAACGTTATTTCCAGAGCAAAAATTTCGCTTTCAGGTGGCATATGCTTATATGCAATTTTCGCCTTGAGACTTATTCTATTATTGACAAAAAATGCAAGACATCCACCTTTCGATAGACAATCTAGCCGCAAAGATCTCAATCTATTTAATCGAAAAGACTTATGCATTGAAAGCCAGGTTTCTTGTAGAGCAATGATCTCCGGACTGAATTTAGATGCCAAATATATGAAATCAGCTACAGCTGAGTGAATGGATCGGCAGTTCCAGTGAAGAATTTTAAGTGACCCCATGGTTTCGATAAGATTGCCTCGGCGACTGCCTTGCTTAAGATACTTTCTTTTAGAAAATCAGCTTTAGACAAGCTATCTTTCTGGTACTTCTTGGTCTTTGAGTTGATTGGTGCAGTGCCTTTTTTTAGCCAAAGAGTATCGTGGACGCTTTAGCGATCGGGGAACCGTCTCCATCTCATCTGAGTCCTGCACGTCATCCCTGATAATCTCCCTTTTATACGGTCTGGCTTCTGCGGATGCACCTGCAGACTGAGCACCTTCAGACAAGACATCAGAGACTGCCTCCTTTGAAGGTCCTGAACTCTCACTAGTTTGAGGTGTGAGGCTCAAATATTCCGCTGTGCCTAATATTTAGGTCATCTGGTTCGTGAGTATTTGGGCTAATGACACACAAAGGTTCCCAGCGAGAAGTTCCATTGCCTGCTCGATGGCTTCCGCCATAGAAACGATGAGAGAGATTCCATTGATGGAATATGGCGGGCTGTAACACCAGCGTAACCTTGTGTGCGTGCCTGTATTTCAGCTATTGCTTCCTTACGAGAACAGCGTCTTCGTTCAGCTATCTCGAGAACTTGTAGCTCACGTGCCTTTGCAGAACAGCTTGAACAATCTGCAGCATGAGCTTCGTTACATAGGTAACACCTTTTTTCCTTGTTTTGACACTCACGAGCATTGTGATCCTCCCCACGTACTCTATTTTTATTTTTATTTTATTAATACCTCAAATACCCCACCTTGGGGTTTTACATGAGGGATGGTCTGTTATGTTGTTACAATGATTCGATGAACAACTTGAAGGCTTGCGGGTTGGATTGGAGCACAGCATCTCTGGGTAGTGCGTTCCAATCTCTTGCTGTGTTCACAAAGAAGGAGCGAAGGTGCGCAGCGGTCTGTGCCGGTGGTGGGTAGACCGCTTTGGTGTGATTCGTGCGGCCGGACGAACGATGAGCAGGAAAGATTAATGAAGTGCTAGGAGAGGAATGGTAAAACTTGTGAAAAAGGCACAACCTAGATCTAAGGCGTCTTAGTTCCAAGTTATCAAGATGTGCTTCGGATTTTAGTTTTGTAACACTAGTGTGGAAAGAATAATCTGAATAGATGTAGCGAGCTGCATGGTTTTGTACTGCTTCAAGCGCTTTAGTAAGGTTAGTTTGATGTGGGTCCCAAGCAGAGCATGCGTATTCTAGCTTGGGCCGGGCGCATGTTTGATAAGCTAAAAGTTTGGCCGATGGGGGAGCAAGGCGCAAGTGCCTTCGAAAGTATCCTAAGGTGCGGTTAGTTTCATTAATGATGCTGGTGATGTGAGAGGACCAGGAAAGATCACTGGAGATAGTGATGCCGAGGTACTTGCATGAATTGACAGGAGAAATCACAGCGTTGCACAGCACATACTGTGGTGGAGGGAGATTCCTTCTGCGGGTAAAAGAAACTAGCAGTGTTTTAGTAGTGTTTAGCGACATGAGCCATTTATTACACCAAGCGGTGATCTTATCCAGGTCTTCTTGGAGTGATCGGTTGTCATGATCGCTATGAACAGGGCGATAAACGACGCAATCGTCTGCGAACAGACGTATGTTAGATGAAATGTTGGCGGGAATATCATTAATATATATTAGAAAAAGGAGTGGGCCCAAGACGGTTCCTTGGGGTACTCCAGACCGAACCGGGATTCTGCTTGAAGAATGATTGTCAGCATAAACAAACTGCTCCCGATTAGTCAAAAAAGCACGAATCCACTCTAAAACAAAAGGATTAAGGTTTAAGCGAGAAAGTTTCAAAAGTAGTCGCTGATGTGGCACCTTCTCGAACGCCTTTTCAAAATCTAGAAACAGAGCGTCAACTGGGATGTTTAGATCAAGGTTAGAGCTAATGTCATTAACGAACAACGTTAGTTGTGTGTCACAAGAAAAGCCTTTGCGAAATCCATGTTGATTGGGAGTGAAAAAGTTAACCGACAACAAAAACTTAACTGTATGTGAGTATATTATGTGTTCCATTAGTTTAGAACAAACACTGGTTAGTGAGATAGGGCGGTAACTGCGGCATGAAGAGGGTGGACCTTTTTTCGGGACTGGGACAATCTTGCCCACTTTCCAGTCGTCCGGTACATCACCCAATGATAATGACTGCTGAAAGATATGGCATAACATTTCGCTGATGGCATGTTTAGTTCTCCTTAGAATTTTTGAGTTGATGCCATCAACGCCTGCCGATGACGAAAGCTTTATAGAGTCAATGACATTTGCGACGCCGGCTGGATTGAAGGCGATATCAGCCATAGTGTTATGAGCACAAGGCGGAAAATCGGGTAAGTTATCAACAGGTTCATCAGTAAAAATGGAAGAAAATGTGTGGTTAAGTGCTTCCGCAGTTTCGCAATCGGGAATGGGCTGGTTTTGGTCATCGTGCAGGGACAGTGGTTGCGAATGATTAGGATTCAGAATCTTCCAGAATTGTTTCGGGTTATCGTGAAGCAACCTTTTACGGTGTGCCCATAACGCCAGCCCTTTACGCATTGCAGAGGGCGAGGAGAAAGAGGTTCGACTCTAAATTAGAGGCCATGCCTTAATTTCTGATGGCCGCATTGACCCTGCAAATGTTCCTATGACGGACTTTGTTGGTATTTTGTTCTTGTCAACCACACGTCGACATAGGTAAACTGAAATAACACCTGCTGTAGAAAACAATCCTAGTACTTCAGATGGTGTCATGTTGGCATCAACGCCACGGACTAGAACTCTAGTGCAGGCTAAGTGTGGCGGTATGAACGCGCTCACCGGGTTGGATGCGAACATCGAGCGCATTAGAAGATCTTGCACACAGGACTGGCCTGGGAAAAAGCAGAGTATACCCCCTCTGGCGAACTTGCGGACCTCTGTTATGCACTGGAAATGGGCCGTTGCCGACCGCAATTCCGTCTGAATGGCTTTCGGGTTCTTCATCCGAATGACGCCGTCATTGGTAGCGACCAGAACCACTGGAACGGATGAGATGCCGTTGCGCAAGAAAAGATCCACTGGTAACTCCTGCGGAGGAATAGAAGCAGACCAGAAGAATGTCCCTGGTCCAGGGGGAAGAAAAGGCATCCTGTCTGGTCTGATCTGCACAAAAAACACTTATAAAACAACTATTGCACTATATGAAACAACGAAAGGATAATAAAAAACAAAAATAGCCCCTTAATCCTTGGCCTAAACCCGAGAGCAGGCGAGCGTGAACCGTTCGACACGCCAACATAACGTTACTTCTGAAACGTTGTCTTCTTCTACTGCATACCAGAACACGCGCAGTAAAGAGGAAAGAATGCTACACGGGTGAACACGCCCGAGAGTCTCACTCGTCAACGTCGTCTTCTTCTTCTACTGCATACCAGAACGCGCGCTTCTCACGAGCTAGAGGTGGCTACTACAACGCTACAAACGGAGGACGGACAGACCCACGGCATAAGGAGCTTCGCCCCTAAAAAGAAAAAAAAGCAGCGTGCAAAGGAATGCAGGCGATCCATCAAACCACATGTTGAAACTACTGTGTGTTTCATGATATCTAGCAAGACGGAGTCAAAGGAGCTTAGCAACTGTTTTTTTTTCCTGCGAAACAAGAGAAGCAAAAAAATTTTCTCGCTCGTCCACATTAGTCTTTCCGCAAACATGAGGCAAACAGACGTCGGTGATTCGCAGCGTCATCTGTCCGACGAAATTTGCATATGCATATACCTTCCAATTTCACTGACAAAAGCTTGCACTGAAGCAATTCTTTTCGCTTTGTTCAAAGACACAACAGCGTAACTTTATTCTGAATTAAAAAAAATCCGCAAGTTCCCAATCACGTTGCTTTTACTTTCCTCGGTGTTAACCGCAAGACGCGCAATTCATTTTAGGCAATTTATATATGATGTGGGGCTACTGTTTAGCTGCGAGGACTTCTCCCATTCTTCACTTATGCTGTGTCTGTGGCCACGACAACGCTAACAGCCGCATGTCCATGTGGACATTATTCTTAATTGTGGTATTTTGTGACAAGAAAACTTTATTGAGTTTCCTTGAGTTGAATTTGTAATTTAAGGAATGCATACGGTTTTGGCGAACGAAGCGATAATCACAAATATGCAAATTTAAATTAGGCCTCGAAACAGCCAGTCAACATTGCAGAGTATTAGCCTACCACTGGGAAACCAATTCACCAAAATGTTTCTGCCTATGCCATACACAGGTTTGTGCATTTGTTTATTTACCCTTAGGATGTAGCAGTGCTGAGGACGCGATGAATAATGACATCTTATTCTTAAAGGGGTGGTGCCATCAAATTTCGAGGCTATAACAAGCCTGTTGTGGGTTTCCTCTGTATGCAAGGACATTCCACACGAAGGGTCGGGCACAGCAAACGTTTAGAATATATTTTAATTCACTTCCAAAGTGTACCTAAAGGCCCATTCTCCCGATCAAAACCCATCGCTAGCGCGCCAACACTGACGTAGATCTGTAGGATGGGCAACGAAAGTTGTAGTGACGTCACACCAAATCTGCTGTATTAACGTGAGTATCCTCCGGACCTCCGCCACTTCCGCAACGCACGTACCGGCTGTAGTGAACTAGAATATATTTTAGTTCACTACAGTACCGCCATCACACATAGAGCCATCTTAGAGAATCTTCAGGGATTGGGGATATGACAACGAACCTACGCGTATGTGAAAGATTTCCTCTCCAACCGTAGAGCACGAATTGCAATCGGAGAGGCAAGGTCCGAAGAGATCGAATTCGGCAGTAGGGGGACGCCACAGGGTTCGGTGCTGTCTCCCTTTTTATTTAATGTGGCGATGATCGGCCTGCCCGCAGAACTCGACAAGATAGAGGGCCTCAGATATAGCGTGTACGCAGATGACATCACCCTCTGGGTGACGGGTGGGAGCGACGGCAAAATTGAAGAGATATTACAGGAGGCCGTTCACAGGGTAGAGAGATATGTTGAAGGTAAGGGGCTAAAATGCTCTGCTCAAAAATCGGAATTGCTCATTTATAGACCCACATGTAGGGGACGAAAAAGCCTGCAGGAAAGGCCAGACATTGCGATATTCGCTGGGGGAAATAAAATACCCACGGTAGCGAACCTAAGAGTCCAAGGCCTCCGTATATCTGAGAACGGTCACAATGGAGAAACTATAAGGATATTAGAGAACAGCGTCTACCAAACAATCAGATTGATCAAAAGAATAGCCAACAAAAAACTATGGTATGAAGGAGCACAACTTAGTTCGTTTAGTCCAAGCCTTTGTCGTCAGCCGCATTGTGTATGTCGTCCCATATCTTAAACTACATGCAGCCGAACAGAACAAAATAGAGTGCATTAGGAAAGCATATAAACAGGCAATAGGACTACCAATAAATACGTCGAACGACAAATTCTCGGCGCTAGGACTACATAACACGCTAGCAGAGCTTATAGAGGCCCACACGGTGGCACAGTATGACCGGCTAACGCAGAGCCCCACGGGCAGACATATTTTGGACACAATTGGGGCCACGTATGACGTACAACATGGGGTCAAAAAAGACATTCCGCGGGAAGTGAGGGAACATATCATAGAACCCCCATTACCTAGAAATATGCATCCTGAGCATCATCAATATAGAAGGATAGAAAGGGCGAAAACACTGCATAAAAAATTCAGCAACGATCGGGACGTGATCTATGTAGATGCAGCGGAATACGAGAATGGCCGAAACATGGCCATAGTAGCCACGAATATTCAAGGGGACTCCAACGTCAGTGGCACTATACGTACAGGAAAGGCAGAAGTGGCGGAGGAGGTGGCTATAGCAATAGCACTAGCCTCCACAAAAGCCCACGTCATAATCAGCGACTCCAAAACCGCTGTTAAAAATTATGCGAAGGGAAGGATCTCGCCGTAAGCGCTAAGAATTCCAGCTAACTTTCGCGCCGAGCGGCTTGTTCATATTATATGGGCGCCGGCTCACTCCTCCCTCCCCGGGAACGAAATCGCGCACGACCTGGCTCGAGAATTGGCAGGCCGAACAGGTGCAGCACGAAGCCCGGGGACGGAGAGAGACCGCATGGTTAGTTACGAGGAGATCACAAAACACTACAGGCTAGGAAGGGCTCGCTTTCCCCCGGCACACACCTCGCTAAGCAAGCAGCAGGCGACGGCCTGGCGCCTCTTACAGACGAACACGTTCCCGAGTCCGGTCGCGTATCACTACTACTACCCGGAGTTATACTCCGATATGTGTAGGTTTTGCAATCGAAGGGCGGACCTCAATCATATATTGTGGGCTTGCCTCAGAGTGCCAGGGCAAGACAGAACATACACTAACGGAGAGCAGTGGGAGACCGCACTGCTAAGCCCAGACCCAGAAGTGCAACTCCAAGTCCTTCGGCAAGCCGAGGGTGCCGCCAGAGCTCAAGGACTCATGGCTGCCACCTAGGGAAGGGAGCCCATCCCTCAAATCTTGCCGTCTTAAATAAAAGTTATTTCCTCCTCCTCCACTACAGTACCGGCAAAGCATCGGTTGCTACATCACTCACCGATTTTCGATAACTTCCTGGCCAAGTGCGTCACAGCCTTGTGTGGTCACGTGACCACGCCTCCTACACTTCTACGTCACTGCCCAACCTCTGCGCCCAGAAACCGAAACCGAAAGATGTCCACATCAAAAGGCGATATCAAATTATTTAGCGAGAATACATGAATCTTGGTGCGTGCATCATGCTTCCTGGAGCTATAGGAAACGCTTACAGCAAAGAACGCGCAAGCCACAAATTTGGTGGCACCACCCCTTTAAAGCAGGTGTAGTGTCTTCAGAAATCTCCTTATATCCAGAAGTCATAGTCAGTGCAACAAGCAGGCAATTAATGATTTCTTCTAGGAAAGTAAGTGGGGTGAATGTGGGAAGAAACACAGTGCTCTTCTTAGCGTAGGCGCAGTGTCACAGAAAGATAATTGAATGCCAAATATAAAGGGACTGCTTCAGATGCATATGCAAATTTCCGGGTGCTGACTCCATGCGGTTATCTTTGTCTTGCGCCTTGAGGTAAAATGATTCAAATCCATTACTTCGGACAAGGGAGATAAAAAATTTGTCAAAACATGCACATAGAAATGACGGCGAAGAAGATAAATAGTAGCACGCTGTGAGTATTGATTACACGCTGACCTATTTTCTCGAGCGAGTATTTGCACCGCAAAGCTCATTTTCGTCGCCTAGCAACCTAGCGATGCGGTTGTGCATGCGTGTAGGAGTACGTGCGTGCGCGTCTGCCTTGGGTGAGATGCTCATATATGCAATAATATGTCAAGGAGAAACTGGTCCATAGACACGCCTTGTTCTAGAAGAATTTAGGCAGGAAAAAAACTTGTCCTTTTTTGACTTATCGATAATCTCACTGATTTCAAACTATACATATATATATATATGTGTGTGTGTGCATTTCGGTGCTTCCCAAATGCGCTTCTTTCATTGTCTGCCTTGCGCGACCCGTTTCAGCTGCTCTTGTAGAACCCACAATGGCTTCCTTGAAAAAAAATTGCCCGCGTATCTGCGTGCTCCGCTGCAAATGCCGTGTAAAGACGACAGAGGAGGCGCTGCGTGTACGAGCGTGAGATATAGATGCCATCTGGCAATACATAGGGAAATATGAGCTTGTGCAGAGGGTTTCCTTCCTCCCTGGCAGAGGGCGTTCTTCGGCGCGCATAGCATGGCATTTTCAGCGTAGCCGCAGCTTAAGAAACTAGGGTCTTTATAATTATGTATATATGTATTTTCTTTTAAAGGAACACACCACCCTAATACTTACCTATTGATGTTGCGCCTCAGGTATGCGTAATATTTAATTTCTGATCGACAGCGTTCACTAGTATGAACAGCCGTACCAGTTCAAGATGGGTGGGCGGTAAGCAAGTGGTTCAACTTTGGCCGGGTGGCTGAATCGGGTGATAGACAGACAGACAGACAGACCGCAATTTCTACGTTTAAGTTCCCCAAGAAAGACTATCGTCTTTAAAAAATATCTGGCAGATCCCACGCACTGTGGGAACGCAAGTTATGCGAATCATTCAGGTCTATGCCGCCCTGCCCGACCCGAACGAAGCATTATGAGATGGATCGACGTTTTTTTTTTTCCTTGTTTTGTAAAATTTGAGTAGTTGAGCACCTGTCGCGCCGGCGTACGTCGACTCCAATGTAATGGCTAAATGTCATTTTATAGCCCCGCCACGGTGGTCTAGTGGTTATGGCGCTCGACTGCTGACCCGAAGGTCGCGGGATCGAATCCCGGCCGCGGCGGCTGCATTTTCGATGGAGGCGAAAATGTCTGAGGCCCGTGTACTTAGATTTAGGTGCACGTTAAAGAACCCCAGGTGGTCAAAATTTCCGGAGCCCTCCGCTACGGCGTCTCTCATAATCATATCGTGGTTTTGGGACGTTAAACCCCAGATATTATTAAATGTCATTTTATAGTCCGACGCAATGTCGGCGCTCGCGTTTGTAGGCAGACATCTGTAACGGATCCGGAGCTACACATTGAGGGGTTTTGCGGCTGCATCTAGCCCTGAACCCTTTAGAGATGAAGCCTAGACCCAAAGAGACACATCTTTACTGCTCGAAGCCTTGGCCGCAACTGCCCGCTGCCAGCGGCTGCCACGTGACACGAGTGCACATGCGATCGTCGTCTTCTACGCGCTCCAGCCGCCGAGATCCCCCATACTGCCCCCTCCCCTCTGAAAAAAGTGAGCGAGAAGTAGGCGGGCAACTTCACAAGGGTAGCGCGCGCAATTGTCCTGGCTAGCCTTGGCCATGACGGACTGCGCGTGGCACACACGACCACATGCCGGCGCTTTCCACCCACAACTCTCTGTGGGGCCTCAAGGGCTGCCGGACGCGGGAACTGCTGACGCACGCAGCGGAGGAAACTGCCGTCGCCCGAAGACGGACGCGGACCGGACTCGCTCAGGTTGACGACCACGGTCGTCAGCGTGACCACGGTCGAGAGCATGATGGGATGCTGATGCTTCTGGTGCAGCGCCGGTCCTAGCGGGTCATAAGCCGTTGTCGTTATATGTCGTTGCCGTTGTTGCCCACCAGATCATTCATGTGCGGGTGGCGGCCACTCCTCCAGGTACAAGTCATTGAACGCAGGTGACCATGGCAACCACAATAGTGTGACGTCCCCAACGAAGCTCCGACTGCATATGTCTCCGGCGCTCACGTCTCCCTCGCAGATGTTTCGCTGCAGGTCAGACACGCTGGTGCAGTTGCTCACGTGGGCGGCAAGTTCCTCCTCGAGCGGATCCACCTGTTCTGCCGTCCTCTCCCGAGATTCCAGCAGTTGCGTCACCGCTTTCAGCTTGGATTGTTTATCCGCTTGCTGCTGTCTTGCCTCAAGCTCCTCCATCAGCCGCTTGTTCTCGATGTCAGCCGAGGCCAGCACCTGCTTCAGCTTTGCAAACTCTTCCTGCATGGTCTCTGGTTCAGCCTCACTCCTTTTCAGACCGTGCTTGAGGATTGTCTCAGAGTCCGACGCCAGACTGAGCTGCTTCTCTAGCTCGGAGACCTTTGCCAACAAAGTCTTGTGGCCCTCCTCGAGCCCTGGATCTGCTCCTGTTTTTTCTTGCACTCCGCCTCCTCCTGGTTCAGTTTCACAATTAATGTCTGCGCTTGACTGGCCTCTCGGTAGCGGTTCTGCTGGGCCTGGGTGAGCTGCGCACGGAGATCAACCGCTTGCATGCGTAGCTCGCCCAGCTGGGAGTCCTGGAGTGCGCGTTGCCGCTGGAGCTCTTCTTCATGGCTGCGCCGCATGTTGGCTGCGCCGCATGGCTGCGCCGCAAGAGTGTCATAAGCAGCTTTCCTCGGCGCATTACTGCAAATTCAATTAACCTATTTTTATTAGCACTATAAAAGCTGATAGGCAACAAATAGGGACTCTAGTAAATATTTAGCCAGTACTAGCCAGCATTAAGCAAGAGTAACCGGCTCTTAAACAACTTCAGCGAAGCTTAAGAAGCGCTACCCAACATTAGCTGACACAATTAGCACAAATTAATAATTGCTATTTAACGGTTACACAAGATTAGCAAAGCAATAGATGTCACTGTGTCGGCACTTTCCAACATCCCTTATTGCTAGGGCTATATTCTTGTTGTTTGTTGTAGACCAGGCAAGCAAGCAGTATGGACACACATTATTCAGCCCCCGCCTTTCCCTTTTCCCCCTGCGGCTACACCAAGATGTCGTTGTTCCCTTTTCCTCTACCGTAACCCTCGCAGCTTTGCATCGTACCTGATGCAGCGATGACACCAGTAAACTTGTTCACCACCAGCTAGCGTGTAATTCATGCTGCTGCCCTGGTCGTAGTGTGTTGTAAAAGGGGCTACAAAGATGGTGGCCAACAACAGTGGCGAAGTGGATAACGGATAGCGATCATGCGGTGAAAGTGGGCGAAGAAGAACTGCTGCTACGTGAAGAACCGAAGAGCGTCTTGGCCGGCCTCGAGAAACCTTACTCAGAAAACGACGATGCAAAACATAAGTAAAAACCGGACCTTATAAGGGCAGAAGCATATTTTTACAGCAGAGCTGTTGAGGTCGAGTAGGGCCCTGTGTCGTACATAAAAAATGATCATCTTCATGAACCGGGACGCGCCTTCTTCATCGCCTTCCTCTTGTGCTTCACTACCACTGACGGGCCGATTTGTCCGGCGAATGAGGCGATAATTTCATGGGTGAGAGAACCGGCACAGAGAGAGAAATAATGAGACAAAGAGAGAGAGAGAGAGCGAAAGAAATAGAAAAGGGGTTAAATTCTTGACAAAAATATTTACCGAAGCAAGATTCGAACCCGCGTATCCACGATCGTCCTAACCCCTCGGCTATCCAAGTACGCTGGCAGAGCAGAGCATAGCCTCGTGCAGTATTGTAGAGCAAAGTGGTGGGAAAGAGAAGTGAGGGTGAGAGGGAGAGGTGAGAGTTACGAGGAGGGAAAGGGGGATGAAAGAACGGGTACAGAGAGAAAGAGAGAGAAATAAACACAAAGAGATAAACATATAGAAAGAAAGGAAGAAATAGAAAAGCTAGAAGGCGAGAGACCGACTACACAGAGAGAGAGAGAGAGATAGAGAAACAAAGGCGCACAAAGAAAGAGAAACAAAAAAGAGAGAGCGAAATGAAACAAACAGAGAAAAAGACAGACAAGGAAATAGCCAAAGAGAGAAAACTTTTGAATGCAGTAAAAAACAGATTTATTTATTTATTTTCAAATACTGCAGCCCAGTGCAGGGCTATTGCAGGAGTGGTGTACATACAATAGGAAAGAATAACAGTAACATCACAACAAGTTTTTCATCAGAACAAATATCGCCACCTCCTAAGCACAAACGGGTACATAAATGAGAAATAAATAGGACAACAATGTCATTCAAGTGACATACAAGAATAATACAAGGCAAGAGACCGACAACAGAGAGAGAGATAGCGAAATAAAAAAAACAAGTACGGCAAAAAGCCAAAAATAAGGCGAAAGATCGACTACACAGAGAGAGATAGAGAAACTCGAACAAGCAACGAGCACTACTTCTTTATGCCGTCACCATGCAAACACTTCAAGAAGTAGCTGGCCGAATCGCGCCAAAGACACTAAATTCCCTGACGTAGGCCGAAGGACATGCAGCTCTGAACAGCTACTAAAACCCTCAGCGTAACGAAACAGTACAGAGTTAAAAGTTTTTTACGCGTTGCGACCAAGAAGGTTTACCTATACAAGAGTCCTTATTCTACATAAGGCTCATCGCAGAAAACTGCAACTTTGGCATTGAATTATAACAAATGTCAGCGATCGGAGTACGCAGAGCTTGCGCTCACCTACACTACCAAGCAGTTACCGACAAAGGAAGGGCTAACGTTAGACGACGACGAAGCTCTGGTCCTTCCATCTGAAGTGGCAGAGCGGGATGCTAAAGATATGAGCGTGGAATCCCCAGCGGTGCTCAGAGTGCAAGCCCGTCATCGATCGATTAAAGATAATCATGACCTAAGCGCAATGCGAACTTGTGGATGATGAGGAGGCGCGAAGCGTGACGATAATGCCTGTCCTTCCGCTAAAGCACTCTGTTTCCATTGTGGCCGGCGCGGGCCCTTGGCTGCGTTGCGTTACGGCGCGCAAGCAGCCGTAAAGGTGTCAAAGCGGACAGCGATGTTAAAAGCAATGACAGTTGAGCAAACAGCGTCGAACAATTACGACATGGACGAAGTCACTGGGGCCCACATCCGGGCCTGAACTGCGCACAGAATAAAGGAATGGGAACAACCGATACGGCGCATCATTTGTTGGAGAAACGTAGAACTGGCCATGGAAAGTGACACGGGATCCGCAGTGTGCGTCGTACCACGGCGAGTTTACGAGCGAGACTGCGCACAGTGGCCATACGTGAAGGCGCCCCGAATGAAGTGTTCCTGCTGCGCGAGAAGACTGGCTGTGCTGGGTGAACTCGAATTGTTAGCGCGGTCCAAAAATGTGTCTGCCGTGTGCAAGCTTATTCTGCTAGACTGTGCCGGACCGAGTATGTGTAGACACGAACTGAGATAGGCGCTCGGCCTGAGGGGCTTGCCGTCTGAAGAGCTCACAGCGCCGGATTTTCCAGCCGAAATTATGCTAACCAACCATATGGTAGAAAGTGTGCTCGCTGATTAAGGAGGTCGTTTTCTCTGCAGGCCTGGGCCTCATTAAAGGCGCTGCCGCAAACCAGTATCTAAACGAGACGGTGACACCGAAATTCTGCGAGGCTAGATCCTTTCCTTACGCGCTCCGCGATGCGGTCTCACGCGAAACTGACCGGTTCATGTCACTTTGAGTCCTATCGCTTGTGCAGCATACAGATTGAGCTACGCCTATCGCAGTGGTTTTCAAATACGATGGTGCTGTGGTAATATGCTGCAATTTTCAGTCACTCTTAACTGGCATGTGACGTGGAGCATTATACACTTCCAGTTGTGGAAGACATGTTTGCCAGCCTAAATGAGGGTGAGAGCTTCAGCACGTCGAATTTCAAGGACGCGGACAACCATGTGCCGCTCGACGATGCGTCACGCAAGCCGTGTGTAAGCACTCGTCGTGATCTGTTTTGCTATAAGAGACGTCGGCTTCGTATAGCTTCAGCACCGGCTACTTTTCAAAGCAAAATGGATGCAATACAAACGGAACCTTTGAACCACGCGCGCCGTGCCCCATGGCAACGCCAAAGAGCTTCTTTTTTCCATGAATCAAACAGAAACGAACAAGCAGCATTTTATTAAGTCTCTTGACGCACGGAAGGTTCTTTTTTTATTGCAGTTAGTTTGATTACGAGGGATTAATTGGCACCACAAAGCTTCACAAATGGCATCACAAAGCTTCCCCAGTCAGCCCACAGTCCTGATGTCACTTTTTGAGACTTTTTCCTTTTTCTCCGACTGAAGGACGGCACCAAAGCTCAGTCCAGGCCATTCAAGGGGCCGTAACGAGGGAATTCCGGTTTCTGCGTTGCGGGGAGCCTTCGTCGGTGATGGGCAGAGTTGCTGGAAACGCTGTATTGATGCAGAAGGGGCATATTTTGAAAACTATGAAGTCGATGTGTCAGAGTTATCAATAATTTTTCTCGATGAGTCGTACTATTTTTGGTACAGTCTATATATATATATATATATATATATATATATATATATATATATATATATATATATATATATATATATATATAAGGGTTATAGGAAATATCACGCAGGCCCCAATACTGTAGGTCGGTATTCAAGGCACGCCGGATGTATAGCACAATTTAATCCAGCGTTTCCACCGTGTCGCGGCAATATATATATATATATATATATATATATATATATATATATCTTGAAAGGGAATACTGTATGTACCGACGTAGCACACATTGCGCGTTTTTGATTTGATGCTGCCGTTGCACTGCATGATTCCCTTCGCACTCAGTGTACCGGAAGTTTTAAATGTAGGCAATATGTATCATGCATCGAGCATGCAATGCAAGTATTATTAACAAGCGAAAAATGGCGATGCGGAGTGAAACAACAGCTGTGCACGACGCGCCCTTTATTCGTTGATCAATTGTTCACAGAGGCACCCGACGTGTACGCAAGACATTCGTGATCGATCTCTTATTCAAAAAAGTGGGTCGCATCTCTGCACGAATAACTCATGGGGCGGGGTTGCGAGTACTGTTCGGGCAGACACACAAACACCAGCTGTCATGTAACGCAAGGGCGTGTAGCCGCGTGCAATCGAAAATTTGAAAGAGAGGAGAGACGAGGGGCGTGCCACCAAGTTGCAAACACTATGCCACGTATGATAAGAAAATCTAAACTTTCTAGAGTTCATGGAGCTGCTTGAAGTACCTGCGTTCACACCAAGAAATAATTCCTAAAGGTACTGAAGTCTAGGCTTGTGGTCAATCCATACTTGAACTGACGGGTACAAAAAACAAAGGATGAGAACGACTGGACGTGTTTGCGCCCGTGTTGCCCATTTCTTCGCGTCCATTTTTTTGCGCTCGTCAGTTTTAGCAAGACAGAAATAGTTCGGTGGTTTCAGTATTTATAACCAAATCTGCTTTCTATTAAAGCTGACCAGTAACTGCGAAGGCTTTTCTTTGGAACGAACTTTGTTTAACTGCTGTGGATTCGCTGTTTCGAAACAAGGTGCGTTTCGTTGCTACATTATCATGTTTGACATTTTTACCACTGGAGTTCTGAGTAACGCCCTTGTCGAAGACAGTAAGCTCGCCGGGTACGCGCGACAGAAAGCGGGTATGTACCAATCAGCTCCAAGCATAGCATAGCCGTGCATAGTATAGTGTAGCAAGGAGGCGGGAAAAGGAGGTGAGAATGAGGAGAAGAGATGTGAGGGTAACGAGGAACGAAAAGAGAAGGGAAGAGGGTAAAGCACGACATCGGCTTGTATAGGAGAGTTTATGCGCTACAGGCAGTGGGTAGGCAGAGCACCACAGAAGGGGACTGGAAAGAGAAAAGGAGGAGGAAAAAGAGGAGGTGACTGGGTAAACTATAGCATAACGATGTATTGTATGGCATACCAAGGGATGGGAAAGAGTAGTCAAGGTGAGGTGAAGTGACATGAGGCTTACGGAAAGGGAAAGAGGAGGGAGGGCAATACAGAAAGAGATAATGAAAGAAGGAAAGAAAGAAGATGTATAAAGAGATAAAGAACGATGAATGAAAGAGCAAACTAGAAGATGAAGCAAGAACTCGACCTGTGTTCGCCATTGTGGCGGCACTTGCTTGCGACCTCCCCTGTTTACTCATATCTCGCAGGCCTTGAACTGGCTTTAATTTTGTTGCGGAAACCTTCGCGAAGCCGTATGCCAAGGCTTGCACACGGCTCGCGCCAGCATTTGTGTATGAAAGGCGCGTAGATGTAGGCTCTCAGAACTGAAGTTCATGCTTAGCTTACGCAACTCTGCACGCTATTTTTGAAACGAAGTATAGATTGAGGACGACGCAGCGAACGATGGAAAGGAAAATGATAGGTGTAACCTTAAGAGACAGGAAGAGAGCAGAGTGGGTCAGGGAAAAAACGGGGGTTAAGGATATCATAGTTGAAATCAAGAAGAAGAAATGGATAAGGGCCGGGCACGTAGCACGTCGGCAGGATAACCGGTGGTCATTAAGGCTAACTGACTGGATTCCAAGAGATGGCAAACGCGTGAGGAGGAGATAGAAAAGAGCGGTCCTGGCAGCCGTAATTCACGTCTGCTAAACCGTTGATTTGCGTCATTTCAGGCAACTTCGGACGAGCCCTAGTTGAACGAGTGTCCGTTTCTGCCTGGATGCTACACGGTGAAGCGAAGAATACTTCGAGGGTTGGCACGAGCCAGCAGGCCTTCACCTGACGCATCCGCATCCTGACAGACACCGTACTCAACGAACAAGCGAGAATACGTCACCGTTCCGGAGTTCATCGAGGGGCGGCATCTCTGTCGCCTATATAAGAGACCACGCAGCTGGCTTGTGCACTTCAGAGCGCTCCGGCAGTCGTACTTCACGTCTGCTGAACCGTTGATTTGCGTCATTTCAGGTAGGCAAATACGCATTTACCCTCATTATTGATTTCTCAAATTTCGTAGCTGCAGGACCGCTCTGAAAAACGCATTTGTTCACTGCCTTTGTTGTGCAATCATGTCATGTGCAAGAGCTGCTTTGTCTGACTGCAAAGTCCCTAGCCGACAAACCCCCTGGCAGCATCAAGGAAGTCGCAAAAGTTTTGATGAAAATGACTGCGCAGTTTAAGGCTATGTCTGACCTTACTGTTACAATAAAGAATCAGGACCCATCCATCAATGCTCTGAAGGCCGAATTGATAGCTGTCACAAAGTCAATGGGGCACATAAATGACTGCTTTGAAGACTTTAGAAATGAAATGAAAAGCTTGCGCTCGGAACTTTCCGAGGCAAAGGCACGCGGCATAGTGTCAAAAGGAAAATTCAAGGCTATATAAGGAATTGAAAGAAACTAAGAAGCAACTAATTGAGCTTAAACAGTACAGTCGAAAGGAGAATATTGAACTGAAGGGAATCCCACAGGTACCTAATGATGACCTATCTCTGACTGTCAACAAAATGGCGTTGTCGCTGGGTGTAAAGCTTGATGAGAACGCAATTGATGCTGTTCATCGTGTACTAACGCGTGGGAATGTCCCTCCAAACGTGGTGGTGAAGTTTTTGTCTAGGTCGACACGAGACAGGATCTTGAGGGCAGCCAAAAAACAATCTGAACAGGTCGACCCTTGGTTTTGAGGGAAACGAGCCGGTGTTCGTAAACGAACATCTGTGCCCTGAGTACAAGGTTTTGCTTGGGAAGGCAATACAACTAAAGCGAGAAAATAACTGGAAGTTTGTGTGGGTGGCTGACGGCAAGATCCTGATGCTTAAAAGTGGAAAATCGCTCGTGTTTCATGGGACATGCGAGGACGACCTTGGCAGTGTGGCATAAGTAGTTCTCTTGTGCCTATACCCAGTGCACGTGCCCAGTTGAAATGAAATGCCTCGCCTAAATCAACAAGACGATTGCACTCGCAGAGGCATGTCGATATTTCACAGCAACATTCGCAGCATAAGAAAAAACCTGAATCAGCTTCTCGCATTTATTGCCCAGCAGCCACAACGGCTTGACGTGATCACTGTCACTGAAACTTGGCTAAAAAGGAATGAAAACATTGTTATTCCTCATTACACAATGCTATCGCAGCCACGTGACTCTCGTTCTCGAGGGGGCGGTGTTGCTCTTTTTGTAAAAAATGAGCATTCATTTACGATTCTTCCTTCACTATCATGCAGCACACGTGATATTGAATCACTATTCATCAGGTTCGAATCCTCAATTGCAGTGGGCGTAGTTTATGGTCCGCCAAACGCGTGGTTTCTCTCCTTTCTTGAAACACTTGAAATGATTCTGAGTCAACTAACAAACAATGTCAAACAATCTGCTGTTATTGTTGGTGATACGAACATTGATAACCGTAGTCCCGCGAACGATGTTTACATGTACTTGCTAAAATCGTATCACTTTCGCAACCTCATCACTACACCAACTCGAATAACAGCAACGTCTGCTACATTGATCGATCACGCACTGACAAATTCCGAGACACATATTAGTGTCGGAGTCTATGATAAGCCTATCACAGATCATTTCCCCATATTTGTCTCTGTCGATTGCCTAACGAATAAAAAACGTGACGGGCCGAGGTTTGTAACAAAAATAGACTACGTGGCTTTAAGAAATATTCTTCTTGGATCTAGCTTTAATCAAATATACCATGATGACGTTAATATCGAATTTCCGAACTTGATTACTCTTCTTAAAAACGCGATCAAAAGAAGCAGCAGAAAAGTTTCGGTTCATTCACGGGAAACGCCATTATGTCCCTGGATGAACAAAGAAATTTTGTAAGTCATAAGAAGAAAGGATTACTGGCACGGCAAATGGAAACGGCGATAGCATAACGAGTTTTATTTACGCCAGTTTACACCAATGCGTAATAAATCAGTAGCCTTGATGAGGATGAGTAAAAAAGATTATGATGCACGACAAATAGAGCAGGCGAATGATAATTCGAAAAAACTTTGGCAAATTTAAATGACGTCGTCGGTGGCCCTCCCGCATCTAAGGTTCTTCCGGATGTCATCGATTCCAATACGGTTGAATCGTTTAACACTTACTTCGCCTCCATTGGTCCAACACTAGCTAAAAAATTCAAGGAACCTAGCCATGAACATGGTCTCTCAGATTCCAATTTGAATTCTTTTTTCATGTATGACATCGACCTTGAGAAAATCAGATGTATTGTGTCAGGAATGCCAATAAATAAATCGGCAGACCTAGATGGGATAACTGTAAGGCTTCTTAAAGAAAATTTAGACGTCCTCGGACCGGTTTTGTGTCGCCTATTTAACCATTCTGTGACACCAGCCATGTACCCATCTTGTTTAATAATCTCAAAAGTGATTCCGATACATAAAAGCGGCGATCACTCTCAACCGTCAAACTACAGGCCAATCTCCGTTTTGAGCATAATTAACAATATCTTCGAAAAAATTCTTGCCAATCGTTTCAATAAATTCATTGCGAAATATAACATGCTCTCCCATCAGCAACACGGATTTAGACCAAATTATTCTACCTCCGCTGCCGTTATGACCCTTAGTCAAGTTATAAACACAGCATTGAATGAAAATAAATTAGTAACAGTTATATTTCTGGACCTCAAAAAAGCCTTTGACACCGTAGACCACAGAATACTGCTAAGTAAATTACCACGTTATGGTTTCCGTGGGACCATATTCCAACTTCTTTCAGATTACCTGAAAGGTCGTCAACAGGCTGTATTAATAATGATTTCATGTCTTCTGTGAGCCACTTGAGTACTGGTGTTCCTCAGGGCTCGGTGCTCGTGCCATTGCTCTTCTCCTTGTAGGGTATGGAAACACTTTATTTAGGTCCGTCGGGGCGTGAACTAGCACGTAGCGGGCCACTCCCACGTCGGGACAGATCGGCCTAACCTGTCCGCCACGTCGTGGGCCCGTTGGACTGCCCATAGCTGCGTCCTGAAATCCGTACTTCGTAGCGCAGCATCCCACTTTGACGATGTAACGTTTTGAACCCGTAACGCAGGGCACCGCCACAGCATATGATCTAAGCTGGCAAAGTCTGAGCAAAGCGCGCATGTGTTTGACGTCTGAATTTCTGGGTAAATTTTGTGCAAGAGTGCGGGACTGGGATATGCCCCGACTTGCAGGAGTCTGAGCATCAATATCTGAGGCCTGTTCAGTTTACTGTGCGGTGGCGGATACTTTCGCCTCCTCAGATAAAAGTTCTTGCAAAGTTCATTGTACGTCGTTGGGGGATCTTTGTTGTCAACACCTCATCGTCACGCCGTTCAGTAGCTACGCGGTCGACGACTCCTCGCGCAGCTCTGTGGGCCTTCTCGTTGAGGTTGGACGGAGCGCCATCGATCTCTCTTACGTGAGCTGGGAACCAGACGTGTTGTTGTTGTACCCCCTTATTTCGCAGGATCCGCAAGGCTGATTCCGAGATGGTGCTCCTACCGAATGCTCGGACCGCTGATCTCGAGTCACTGTATATTGTTGTTCTCCCGTCGTCTAGCAGGGCCAAGGCTATTGCGACCTGTTCGGCAACCTCAGCCGTTGTGGTCCGGACCGACGAGGAGTTTGTAACAATGCCATCTTGATCAACAGTGACTGCAACGAATGCTTTTCCGTTTGGGTACCGTGCAGCGTCAACGAAACAGCAACTCCGGGCATGTGCATGGGCACTCTCCAGGAGGGCTTTAGCCCTAGCCCGTCGTCTGCCTACATTGTATTCAGGGTGGACATTCCGAGGTATGGGTGCCACGGTAATACGCTCTCTTTGTTCTCGAGAACGCTGCAGTAGCTGGTATCAATTTCTGTCGGGTGAATTCCAAGCTCTTTCAGGATGTTTCTCCCGGCACTGGTGGTAGCAAGTCTCGTGAACTGCGCCCTCTCTTGTGACTCAGCTATCTCTTCCAGCGCGTTGTGCACGCCGAGGTGAAGCAGCCTCTCCGAGTACGTATACATGGGAAGCCCGAGGGCTCTCTTCACCGCTTTTCTTATCAACGTGTTCAATTTGTCCCGCTCCGACCTCTGCCAGTTGTGCATTGCCGCTATATAGGTGACGTGACACATCACGAAAGCATGCACCAACCTGATGAGGTTGTCCTCGCGTAGTCCTTGCTGCCGGTTAGCAATCCTTCTTATCAACCTCAGGGCGTTGTCTGTTTTCCATGTAAGCTTCAGTACAGTCTGGTTATTTGAACCGTTTGAATCAATCATCATACCCAGAACGCGGAGGGTGTCCACCCTGGGAATGATACCACCCTCACTTGTCCTTAGAGTGATGTCGATGTCCTCTACAGGCCTCCAACCTTTCGGTTGGGGGCCCCTGCGCTTGGGGCTGTAAAGTAGCAGCTCTCATTTCTGCGGTGGGCATCGGAGTCCAGTAGGTCTGAGGTAGCTTTCTTTGACCTCGATGGCATCTTGAAGCGCAGTTTCCAAATGGCCATTGCTGCTCCCGGTGCACCATATGGTTTGGCTATATTAATGTATATTAATATATTATATTAATACATTAATATTATATTATATATAATGTTATATTATATTATATTTGTCACGTGGTTTATTCACGTACAAACGTGAAGGAACGTCGAGGAACGTCGAGGGTCCAAAATCCAAGCAAGCGCAAGCTCGGGTCGCGTGGCTACCACTCACGATGTGGCTTGCTTTCTTGGCTGCTTCGTCGTCGTCTCGTACTCTTCACTACATTGGCCCCTGGTGAATAGCGGAGCCATCCTGGTGACCTAAGGCGTTGTCAGTATAGCGGGGTCGTAATAGGGCTCCAGGCGGCTGACATGGACGATTTCCCGACCACGACGACGTAAATCGTGGGATGTTGTCAGAGGCTCAACCTCATAATTGACAGGAGACGTGCGAGAAAGAATGCGGTAGGGCCCCTGATATCGGGCACGCAATTTCGAGGAAAGGCCAGGAGTGCTCGATGGGATCCAGAGCCAAACGAGGTCACCAGTCGTGAAAGTAGAGAGAGGTCGGTCGGTGTCGTGCCGTAGCTTTTGGTGGCCTTGGTCCTCGGTGGTCAGCGAACGGGCTAATTGTCTGCAATCTTCGGCGTATCTGGCAACGTCAGAAATCGCAGTATATTCAGACGAGTCCGGCGTATAGGGAAGCATAGTGTCCAGCGTGCAGGACGGGTCGCGTCCGTATAAAAGAAAGAAAGGTGAGAAACCGGTGGTCGCGTGCGTTGCGGTGTTGTACGCGTACGTGACGAACGGCAGGACGGTGTCCCAGTTGGTCTGGTCTGATGCCGTGTACATTGTCAACATATCACCGAGTGTGCGATTAAATCGTTCCGTGAGGCCATTCGTCTGCGGATGATATGCGGTGGTCATTCGATGAACGATGTTGCACTGGACGAGCAAGGCCTGAATAGCGTCAGACAGGAAAACACGCCCTCTGTCGCTCAAAAGTTCACGGGGAGCACCGTGGCGAAGGACAAAGTTGCGTAAGATAAAAAACGCAACCTCTCTTGCGGTAGCCGTTGGAAGTGCTGCAGTCTCTGCGTAACGGGTGAGGTGGTCCACGCCAACAATGATCCACCGATTCCCAGAGGAAGTCGGGGGAAGCGGGCCATATAAGTCGATGCCGACGCGGTCGAATGGACGTCCCGGACAAGGTAGAGGCTGAAGTGGACCGGCTGGGCGTTGAGGTGGAGCTTTACGCTGCTGACAAGCAGTACAAGCACGTACGTACTTGCGCACGAACGTGTACATGCCGCGCCAGTAGTATCGCTGACGCAAGCGGTTGTAAGTCTTCAGAGCGCCAGCGTGAGCGCTTTGCAGGTCGTTGTGAAAAGCAGTGCAGACTTCTGTGCGCATGTGGCGCGGGATCACTAGCAACCACCTCCGACCGTCAGGTGCGTAATTACGCCGATAGAGGAGGCCGTCGCGGAGTGCGAAATGCGTGGCTTGACGACGGAGAGTTCTTGACGCTGGATGAACCAATGAACCAGTCAGAAAGTCGACGAGTTCGGAGATCCACGCATCCTTGCGTTGCTCCGACGGCATGTCTGCGAAGTCGAGGGGCGTCAAGACAGCTGACGTGGCTGACGGCGAAGCTGTGTCAGGCGGTAACGGTGAGCGGGATAGCGCATCAGCGTCAGAGTGCTTCCGGCCGGATCTGTACACAACACGAATGTCGTATTCCTGCAGCCGAAGCGCCCAACGGCCGAGGCGGCCTGAAGGATCTTTCAGAGATGAGAGCCAACAGAGCGCGTGATGGTCCGTGACTACTTCGAAGGGGCGGCCATAAAGGTACGGACGGAACTTGGTCAAAGCCCAGATTATGGCGAGGCACTCTTTTTCAGTGACTGAGTAGTTGCACTCCGCTTTCTTCAGGGTTCGACTCGCGTAAGCAACAACGTACTCGTCGTATCCTGGTTTCCGTTGAGCCAGTACAGCACCAAGACAGACACCGCTGGCGTCAGTATGGACCTCCGTAGGCGCATTAGGGTCAAAGTGACGGAGTATCGGAGGTGACGTTAATAAGCGCCGTAGCGTCATGAAAGCTTCATCGCACTCTGGTGACCAAGCCGACAGGCCGTTAGAGGCTGTCAGTAGGTTGGTAAGAGGTGCGATGATAGAAGCGAAGTCGCGCACAAATCGACGAAAATATGAGCACAGCCCAATAAAGCTTCGGAGCGTCTTGATGGAATTGGGCTTGGGGTACTCGGCCACGGCACGAAGTTTAGCGGGATCCGGAAGAACGCCTTCCTTGCAGACGACGTGACCTAGTATGGTGAGTTGGCGCGCAGCAAAATGGCACTTCTTGATGTTAAGTTGAAGGCCAGCAGAGGCGAGGCACGTGAGAATAGCGCGAAGACGAACAAGATGAGTCGGAAAATCGCGGGAAAATACAACAATGTCGTCAAGGTAGCACAGGCAGGTATTCCACTTGTGGCCACGAAGGATGTTATCCATCATTCGTTCGAAGGTAGCTGGGGCGTTGCAGAGTCCGAAGGGCATCACCTTGAACACATAAAGCCCATCGGGAGTAACGAACGCAGTCTTCGGGCGGTCAGGGTCAGCGAGTGGAACTTGCCAATAGCCCGATCGTAAATCCAAGGACGAGAAATATTCTGCTCCTTGCAAGCAATCGAGGGCATCGTCGATGCGTGGCAATGGGTACACATCCTTCCGAGTTATCTTATTCAGGCGGCGGTAGTCGAGGCAGAATCTGATAGAGCCATCCTTTTTGCGCACAAGCACGACAGGGGACGACCAGGGGCTCTCAGATGGCTGAATGACTCCGCGCGTGAGCATATCATCGACTTGTTCATTGATAACACGGCGCTCTTCCGCCGAAACGCGATATGGTCGTTGGCGTAAAGGGGCATGACCACCGGTGTCGATGTGGTGCGTGACGCTCGTTGTGCGACCCAGAGATGGCTGACCGCAGTCGAAGGATGAGCGGAACTCTTCTAGAAGGGCCAATAGTTCGCGTCGATGGTCCAATGATAGATCCGGGGACACAGAAGGGTGAAAAATGTCTGACTTCGGAGGTGCCGCAACAGGGGCTGTCATGGCATTCAGCTGATGGTGAAGTGGGGCTTCAGCGAACTCCAGAAAGCGAAGCAGGTCAACGGCATGTATGCTTCCCAAACATTCCCCGCGAAGTAGACGAACGGGCGAGGTGCGCAAGTTGGCAATCGGCATGATGGTAGCGCCGGATTCGACGGTGAGTACGGCAAACGGCAGTCGTAGGGCGTGGCGGCGGAGAAACAGCTCTGACGGGGCGAACAGGACAGCGCCGTCACGTGGTTTATTCACGTACAAACGTGAAGGAACGATGAGGAACGTCGAGGAACGTCGAAGGTCCAAAATCCAAGCAAGCGCAAGCTCGGGTCGCGTGGCTACCACTCACGATGTGGCTTGCTTTCTTGGCTGCTTCGTCGTCGTCTCGTACTCTTCACTACATTTTATATATCATATAATATTATATTAATATATAATATATTAATAAGTATATTAATGACCTTCCGCGGATATTACAGCCTTCTAACATACTGATGTATGCTGACGATACTTGTGTCATAGTAACAGGTAAAAATCTAAGTGATCTTGAATCGAAGTCCAATGTCGTATTGGAAAAGGTTGCTCATTGGTTATCGAATAATAAACTATCTATACTGATAAGACTAAGTGCATCACATTTCACTCTGGATTGAAACGCATTAATGCTAATGATATACACATAAAAATTAACGATTCTGTGATCGAGCAAGTAATCACAATTAAATATCTTGGTGTCACTATAGATAACAAGTTACATTGGCAGATGCAGATTCAGAATGTGTGTTCAAAATTAGCCTCAGGGTGTCATGCACTTACTCAGGCTCATCAACATTTCAATACCACTACTCTACGAATACTTTATTATGTTTTCATTCATTGTCACATCTCATATTGCATTGAGTCTTGGGGCGGCACGTACACAACTTACCTGGACCCGGTTAGACGACTTCAAAAACGGGCTGTAAGAATCATTACTCATTCCAAGTATAACGACCCCAGCAAACCTTTGTTTTCCCGATAACTTATTTTGCCCTTCGACAAGCTATGACAATTAAAACTAGCCAAATATGTACACACCGTTATTAATTACAACCACCCCTATCATCTTTCGATGTTTTCCGCCCCTTCTTGCTGTACTAGACAACTAACCTTTGGTAAATGGAATATCCCACGAACTGACAATGTATATTGAACCGCTTTTACAGTTCGTTGGTATTAAAATCTGGAATGTTATTCCTTTTGAAATACAAATGTGTTCTAATTTCACTAAAGCACTAGAAAAACACTATTTAGAAGAATGTACTGATTTATTAATGTCCTGTCATATTTAGTCTGATGACTGTCTTAATTTTAGTATGTAAGTAGGTGATCTTCTTTCTTCGTTCTTTCCTGTGTTGTAACGGTTTCGTGCGGTTATTACATGTACTGTAATATTTATTTGCTGGATATTATATAACTTTCTAGTTACACTTTTCCGAAGTGCCATTATAAAATGTTTCTTTTTGGACCCAAACTAGCCTATGGCTATGGGTCCACAATGTGTATGCAAACTTTTTGTAAAAAATGTGAGCAATGAAATTCAATTCAATTCAAAATTAGGGGGGTGGATGAGATTAAAAAGTTTGTAGGTATAACGTGGCCGCAGAAAGCACAGGACCGGGTTGATTGGAGGAACATGCGAGAGGCCTTTGCCCTGCAGTGGGCGTAGACAGGCTGCTGCTGCTGCTGCTGCTGCTGCTGCTGCTGCTGCTGCTGCTGCTGCTGCTGCTGCTGCTGATGATGATGATGATGATGATGATGATGATGATGATGATGATGATGATGATGATAGATAGATAGATAGATAGATAGATAGATAGATAGATAGATAGATAGATAGATAGATAGATAGATAGATAGATAGATAGATAGATAGGCGTGCGTGTGGTGCATATGAACGCCGTTGCGATATGCTCTTTCCGCAGAGCTCTCGATTCACAAGTGCGGTTCGCTGTAAACTCGCAAAGGGTCGTCATATCTATTCAGAAATTTAAAAAACGGGGAACGACATTGGTTGTTCGGATCATGGATGGATGGCTCAAGCCTCTACGGGAAATACCTCTGAAAGGGCGGCAGAAGAAGGGGTGAACAAATAAAAAAAGAAATAAAAATGGTATAGAGGTAAACGAAGACAGCAAAAAGGGGATATTGTTTTCTCCGGGAACAGCGGATAAGAGAGTAGAAGCTGATGTAGCTTCTACTCTCTGTAGAAGCTGATGAGTAGAGCTGAAGATTTGTCTCCCTCTGTTGGCGCTTGGCTTGTGTTTGAGTCGTAGCTGCGGGTTCGCCTGTCTTTGTTGGCGCTCGGCTTGCGTCTGAGTCTCCAGAAGCTGAGAGTTACCTGTCATTCGCTGGCGTTTCGCCTTCGCTTCTTTCTTCCGTAGATCTACGTGTAACTCCCGCCGATGGCATTTCGCTATCGCTTCGCCGGCTCGGAGAGACGGAGTAGCCCTTTGGTGATACTAACGTTAACGAGGAAGCGCACGCTGGCGTTCGAACCGTTTAGCCTGCTAGACGCCCATGGCGGGAAAAGACCACTTTATTTGTGGTGCATAGGCTCTTGGCTGAGTTTGGCATTGACTTGAGCTGTAGCGCTCTCTTTTGACCTATTTTGACACTTTGACCGTTAGCCTGATACGACTGCGTGGGCCCCTGATGCGCTCCTCACTTAACATGGTACATTTATGATATCGTCTTCCGCGCTGTTATTAAACGTGACATCAAATATATCATTGCTGCAGTCATCCTGCATTGACGCCCCCAGGGAGAATAAATTGGATAGAGTAAGCTTCAGCTCAAGTTTCCAAAAAGGTCTTTTGCTGTGGTTTTCTTACCTGCGGCGTTCTGTACATGCATTTTGGGCGGTTTCTGGTTGATTACAATAACAACGATGAGGGGAAGGAGTGAGAGACCTCCACGAATGAAAATATTGTTCTCGCAATATACCAGGTAAGAAAGGGAAGAATAGACAACCACCCATTTGTAGCACGAAGCCACAAGGAAATCCATGCGGATTTCTCAGAAAATAAAGCCTCTTAGTTGCCGAAAAATTCGTCCTGGTCCGGGGATCGAACCCGGGACCAACGCCTTTCCGGGGCGGTCGCTCTACCAATTGAGCTAACCAGGAAGCTAGCAATTGGCAGCGCGAGGGCGAATCCATCGACAACTCGAAGCAACTCGAACCGTTCCGCCACCTTGCGGGATTCCGCAGAACCTCTTTGCAATATGTGTCCAGTTGCTTCGAGTTGTCGATGGATTCGCCCTCGCGCTGCCACCACCTATCATGGCGGCCGCTGCCCCACCCAAACCGGCTCCAGGGCCGTCGGACGTCCGCCACTTGCAAAGTAGCGAATCCCTAAATGAAGCCGAGGCGTCTGCCAAAGTTGTCGTCACTAGAGCCCATGTCTACCGGTGGTTCGGATGGTGAACTAAGCTCCCCTGACCTGGGCAGGTTTGCGGGACGAGACATTAGGGTGGACGTAAACCCGACTTTGCAACTAACACCTGCCTATGAGCTCACGGTGGTTATCTTTCCTCAACTTGAAATGTCACGGCCACCAACCTTACGGTGCGAAAGACCTCCGACAGTACGTTGAGGAGTGCGACGGGACGATCGTCGGAGGCACCTTCTTTCGGCAGCGACTGCTCAATACTACCCGCTAGTTGCGCCCTCTGCAGAGCACGTTGAATCGCAGCGTGGCCGAGACCTGCGGCCGCAACGAGGTAGCCAATGTCGGCCACCTGACTCATCGACACTACAGCAAGACACGTCGCGGCGCGAACAAGAGAGACCACCCAGGTACAGCCAGTACCGCCCGCCAGAGACGTTTTCGCTAAAGATGGCGCTTAAGGGTCCAGGGCCTGTGGGCCTGCGACGACCAACGCGGCACAGCCAGTGTCACCCACCTGAAACATCTGCGCTTCACCCAACACAGTCGCAGGAGTACCGAAACATGCAAAGACCGGCAAGAAACGGTCAATTCCGCCGTCCAGAGACATTTCCGCAGCTCGATTGTCATGCAATGGCGCAGCGTGGCTGAGTGTAAAGAAGGCAGCGGCGCTCGCGCAAGGTCGTGAGCTAGAGAAGCAGAGGAAGAAGTCAGAGAATAGGACAGCCAGCCAGCGATCAGGTGTTGTCTCTGTATCTCTCATTACAATATATATATATATATATATATATATATATATATATATATATATATATGTATATATATATTAATATATATATATATTACATATATATATTATATAGGTTCGTGCTGGCAACTTTTCACTTGCAGTGTTTGCAAAATGATGCAGATATATATATATATATATATATATATATATATATATATATATATATATATCATTTTACAAACACTGCAAGTGAAAAGTTGCCAGCACGAACCTTACGACAGCTGCTGCAGTATTACGCTGAAGTTTTGTAAGATTTCTTTAACTCCTGTCACCTCCTTCCAGATTTCACATCAATATATATCAAGTTTTAGGATTCCTACCCATAAATTGGGGCTTCCCTTTGAAGGACTGCGTCTGCAGACGTTAGATACTGGCAAGTTTATTTGGACCGAAAGGATACAGTAGGAATTATGTTAAAAATAAGCCGCGGCATATATCCATGCTCGTCTTATCCCGAATGAATGAATGCACTTGATTAAGAAAAAGAGGCAGCGGAAATTGCTCACTGAGGAGGCCGTGAAACATACATTTCGACGCCACTTAAAAAATAATGATAACAAAACGTCGAAGAACTTATAAGAAAGGATGTGAATCTTCCAGACGGCACACACAAGTCCCCATAGGCGCCACTGTCCCAAGAGCCTAAACGACATTATTTTCGAAAAGGTTTCATAGCGTCGACGCGACAACGGTCGCTTGTGTGTAGTGTTACATGCCCACATTCATTGGCCACGCGATTGCTCAATGGAGGTTTAATTCTCGTATGCAGCACTTAGTTGTACAGACAGTAGTGATGCAGAACTATCGGTAAATTGACTATCGATAGTATCGATAGTTTTTTTTAAACTATCGATAGTGTAAACAAACTATCGATAGTGCTACTATCGACAAACTATCGATAGTGCAATCGGTAGTACCATCGTTAATATTACTATAGCGATATTATGATATTACTGCCACGCGTGTTTATTGCTTTGTTTTGACGTATTCGGGTTTCACCCACAAAGACTGTTAGCAACGTTTGACACAGACCACGCCGTAATGTCTGAGAAGCTTCACAATTGCTTGAAATCATTCTGTTAAGATTACGCGCCGGACGCGAATAGTCAAGTTCATTCGAGAGCTTACGCGAGCACCAGCGATAACGCTGGAAGGTTTGATGACTGATGTATAAAGGACGACGCGTTCCACCGATGATCAGATTACTCAACGGCTGACGACTGCTCCCGCCACTATCAGTGCGCAGCATGTATCGCTTGTATTTTGAGTTTTGATTTTCTGGACACAAGTTCGCCCAAAGAAAGAGCTCCGTATTTCCCAGTCTTGCTGCAGCATCCTTCACCGTCACAACCACGTGACAATACTATCGATAGTAGTGTGAATAATAATGCGGTTGCTGGCCGACCATATTGCCAAAATATTTGTGATAGCCTACTACCAGCTTCGCTTAATTTATGAGCAATTTTTGGCAGAGCAAATAACTATTTCCGCAGTCAAAATGGCGGAATATGTGCATCAATAAATTCGTATCTTGTTGCACCTTACAATTAACTTCTTGGTATTTTTTTTATTTTGAAATCATAAAATGCAATATCACTTTGAAGCCGCGCAGTCGTACCACATGCAAAGGCTTCCTTTCCGCTACAGCTTAACAGTTTGACTTTATGATCATGTGTCAGCAAAGCACTGTGGTGAAGAACGCAATGATGTCAACTTTCTTGCCCTTCAGCCTGCTCTTCCGGCTTCACTATGTATCACGCGCGCGGAAAACCAAGTTTATTCTGCAGTGAGTCCGCGCTGTTGATTTTATACTATCTATAGTACCATCGAATTTTTTACTATCGATAGCGCTATCGATAGTATCTTTCACTATCGATAGTTCGATAGTGACTCAGCTATCGATAGTATCGATAGTACCATCGATAGTTCTGCATCACTAACAGACAGTCGGCCCTCAGCGAGCGCCTGCCATGCACTTAAGAAACTGGTTTGGGGATATCCACAGCCCTGACCGCGTACAATGTGCGCTTACGGTGCGTATTCTATAGCAGGTAGCGTCTGTAAACGATTGGGTGCTTTCTTCTTGTCTAAGATTATTATTCTGACTGTAAAAATCTATCATAGCAGGCAGGCAAGGCGTGTTCGGTGGAAAACGACTCCGTAGCTCCTACGCGCCATATCAAAGACATCGCATTGCGTTGAAAATAAGCATAGCCTCCGCAATTTCTTTTTTAAACAAACCAGCTACAGCACGAAATCGCACGGCCACTACATCTATTTCTGCAAACGTTTCAAATATTCGCGGATGTACTACTTCTTCCGACACGTGATCAGCAGAACGAAGCTGCCTCAACAATAAATGTATTTGCCGACTTCCTTCTCGTTTAAAAATGTAATGTTAATATATCCATCCGCGAAAAAGACACGATCAGTAATCCTGAATCCACACTCGAATAATAAACGTTAACAACTAAATTATTGCAGAAGGGGGCCTATTCTCTATTCTTCTAGAATTGCTTCTTCCCATCGAACGAATGAGCCGAGTGTTATCGCTTGCAGAGTCCTGCGACCACAAGTGACATTGTGCGAGCTTGGGCGCTGTCTCGATTCAGGATAATGGCCTTTCCGGTTTCCCCCCTCATTTTTCACATTGCCGTTGCCGCCCCGTGTTCGGGACTTCAGCGATAATAGCTGGGCGCTGGCTATTTCTTTGTGGAAGCCGTAAGTGCCTATTTTCTCGGGTCCGTCGGGTACGTCGTTAGTACGAGATGTATTTTTAGTGGCTACATATAAAACATGCAGGGATTTATTGCTGCGAGAATGGGGATTGCGTTTGTAATGGGCATCGATTAACGTCAGGCGGCATGACTGCGCGAATAGAATTATTTATATCGCTCTCTCCAAAAATTTACGGTGATGGCGCCTTCAGGATATCTAAATGACGACAAGGGTGTTCTAAGACGGTTTTAATTTTAATTGTGAATAACGCATTTCAGTATTTTTTTCTTCACTTAAAATCATTCAATAATTCAGTGCATCCGAAATATGATTAAAACATCTTAGGGCACTGCTTCTGTCGTCAACTGGCAACGAAATCGATGGATCGTAATGGCAGAGTTCAGTTTATTTTACCGCCCACCACGGTTGGTCACCCGCAAGGATCTTGCGGTGATAAGTTCGAGGGCGGTGGTTTGAGTGCTGGGCATGGCGGCCGCATGTCAGTGAGGGTTAAGCGTAATATCTCTCGTGCAGTTTTAAGTCACGTCAAAGAAGCCCAGATTATCTACATTATACAAGAGTGCCCCATTAGGCATCCTTCGTGATCGTACCGTTAAATCTCTAGAGTGCAATACAATGTATTTAGTTAAGGCTGTTCGCATTTTGTGCAAGAGGTACCCGTTGAGCCTTGTATTTCACGTGAAATAAGTCTTTTAACTGTTTTATTGAACACTGACTGCCAGTTGCCTTGTAACATTTACTGCTGTCTCTCTTTGTGGGAATAGTTAGAAGCAGTCCAGAGACGTTATGCTTCGCTGCACGTGCTTTATGTGCGGTCCCGCGTGCAAAAAAAACGTTTGCGCAGACCCATTGCCGCCGCACTTGATAATTAGGTGATGGAACAGAATCTCGATGGGTTTTCGAATAATATCGAATACTCATTGTTCTACCCGTCTAATAGTGAACAGTCATCTCTCGCAGCCCATATCTATCAGCGCTTCTGTTAAGCAGGAATGTCCTATGTCGCCGCTCCTTTATTTTTCTATGCTTAGTACCAATGTGCTTGCATATTATTCAGATACACAATATTCATGGCTTCAGACTGCTAGAAAATGAAGCTAAAGTTTGAGCATATGCAGATGACATTGCCTTATTTTGTACTGACAAACCCAGCATTGAAAGAATTGTTTATGTAGTAGAGGAATTCGGTAGCGTCTCAGGCGCAGAGGTGAACTGTTCCAAGAGTTCAGGTTTGTGGTTTTGGTCATGGTGATCTACACTTCATCAATTTGCCGGTATTGTGGGGCTGTGGTGCCACCAAAAATATCTTGATGCTCCACTAATTGCGCACAAGTCAAGCGCGCAGTACTGGCAAGATAGGGTGGCAGGCCTTGAGCGTTATGCTAAATCTTTTATGCCACATACCCTTTCAATTTTCGCTAAAGCGGAAACATGCAACAAGTTTTTGGCTACAAAGCTTTTCTATGTACTACAAGTACTGCATTGTGCTAGGTCGGATATTCAGAGCCTTCACTTTGAATTTGCAACATTTATATGGTTATCAACCTATGAGTCTACGAGACGAGACAACCTATTCAGACCAGTTAGTGCAGATGGGCTAGGTCTAGTAAATCTGTGTGTGTGGCAAACTGTAGCTCGCTACTTCTTTTTCCGCGACGCTTCTCACCCTGTTATTCGAGCATTCTTGCAGGTAAACCTGGTAAGTATGCTACCTGATCTAGTAGTTTCGTCCGATACTTCTCGACGACTATGTCTGTGGGGATTTATGCGAGAACTTTATTTCTCTGTTTGTTTGTTTTTTGACAGTTAGGTTTTGAAATGAATATTTGTACTGCGTATAACGCCAACATCTTTACAGAGATTTAATAACTATGCTGTTTCCGCCATCACTTTATCGTGCAAAATATTTGGGAGTGCCAGAGCATGACGTCCTTGAATGAGTACGTAAAATACCGCTGACACCATCGACTGCATGAGTAAAGGGGCACCACCCACGCGGCCAATGATGGAATGTTTCGATGTTGTGCGAGGAGCGGAAAATTCCTCGATGGTATGCACCGCTGCCACCTCTATGCAGGTGATTGGTCGTAAGAGGGCTCGAGGCGCGCAACCCGAGCAGTGGTGAAGAACTCAGGAAGAACGAACGGTCATCGTCTGTGGGGCACCATTCGCGCACGAAGAAGCCAGCATCTCATGGGTGAAGAGAGTGCCAGGTGCCGGGTCCTGAAGTGCAGCACCATGGGTCTATGTCGACCTCGGCGATGACCAAGAAAGGCTGCCACGGACTTGCTGCATCCTCGTCCCAGCGGATTCCAGAGCGCCTGCAATGCTCTACCTAGGTTGGCAGAACGGCTTGTACCCACAGGACAGTCCCCGGGGCACCACGTCGTCAGATGGCAAGGGACCGAAGAGGTAGCTAGGCTTAAGCCGTCCACTTCCGTGTTGGCCATGACGACGAACCGGAAACTGGCACAAAGTGGTTCGTTTAGTTGCTGTTCAGTATCGACGACCGCAGGATCAGAGCAAGGGCATCGACGGCGAGCGCGACGCAACATGGACGACGAGAGATCGACTTAGACGCCGCGCCGACAGTACGAAAAGTAAGGGGGCACGCTACTGCGAGGCCAGTGTGGCCAGACTGCTAGTGTAGCCAGAAGGTGTGTTTAGCAGAATAGCATTGCTGCACTTAATATGTTTATATGTATTTTTGATTGTGTGAATTTTGTGTGAGGTTTCGCCTTGTTATTTAAGATATGTTATTTAGGATAAAGAGTGTTTGCTGTGCCACCTCCGTCTCCAGTATCTCTCTCTCAATATCCATCCCTCGCAAGCGCCTTGCCTGCGAAGAGACCTTGCCTGTGAAGACTTCGCTTCGTTCAAGAGACATTTTTGTGTCGTTCGTTGATTGTCGTCTGTGTGATATGCCAGAACCAATTGAACATTGTTTTATAAGCTGCAGAGATGCAATCTTATTTTGGGATGTGCTCCAGCGAACTCCTCAAAAAGACTTTGTGCCAAATTCACATTCCGTGCGATATCTCTTGCCAGTGAGTTGTAACGACGTACCATTCGACATGCTTCTTCTCATTGAATGCATAGCCTCTGGAAGATGCGCATGTTGCAGAGAACCGCAGAGCCGATAATATCCCGAACAGCCCACTTCATTACGATGGTCGCACAGCTAAGAGATGTATACGAGCAAATGGAAAGTCAGCCAGAACGGTATACGGCATTGGTGAAGTGCTTATCCTTACAGCTGTTCTAGCGTATAATTGCAAAAGGCCGCTACTTGGTGTATTCGCTATAGAGATGAATTCGAATTCTCTATGTTGCTGTCTGTTCGTCATTGTGTAGCAATAAGAGCAAAATGAACATACTATTTCTTTGTCTGTAATGATTTGCGTTCAAGTGCCATGTCTATGTTGAATAAATACCATGAAAAAAAAGGAGCAGCGTGGCTATGTTGTAGAATACTTGACTGCCACGCAGAGTCCCGGGGTTTAAATCTCATTCGATCGTTGGTATTTTTTTTCTCATTTTATTTTTTCATGTCTATCGGTTACTTTTTCATGTATCTCGGTGACGCCACCGACGGCGACGGCGACGCCGCTCAACGCAGGAACGGGTGCCTACGAGTTGCGATCTAAACACACTTTAACCAACTAAAGTTTGGCAAACAGAGAATGAAACCGAGAAGGTGTCCGAGAAGGAAACAACAAAAAACAACCAAAACGAACGTCTTCGAACAGCTCTCGAGCACAGTCCCCCTTCTCCTCTAAATCTACGCCTCTTCTCTCTCTTTCTTTGTGTGCACCTTGGGTCGCGTGCAGCTCCTATGACCTGAATCATGCAGGCACATGCTCTCGGCAACACATATCCTTTGTTTCACACGTATGCTGAAAACAATTGGTAGGTCGTAGGAATCGACCAGCGCGCGTAGCTTGAAACCATTTGTGGCCAATATGTAGAAACGTAACAATTACGGAACCGTGCTAAAATTTATTCAGAACTTCACTAACCTGCGGTTTGCACGGTAGAATCTAGCCAGACCATTAAACATGATTTACTTGAGGAATGCAGTGGCAAAGGCTCGCAGAGAAGCCGGTGTCGTACGAGACGCCAAGTGAGGCGCTTCCGAAAATTTTAGATGCGAAGCAGCTTTTGCGCTGGGCTTTGTCCGTAGTTCCATCGGCGACCGTTCGCTTTCTAAAACCTACCATAGCCATCTGTAACATATTGCCACGTACGTTTCTTATTATCACTTTCACTGATTTGGTTTTCGCCTACAAAGACTGTCAGCGACGTTCAGCGCAACCCGCTTCTCATTGTTCAAGAAGCTTCTCGATTATTGTACATAATTTTGTTAAGATTGCGTGCCGCCCGCGAATGTTCCAGCTTTGTCGAGAGATAATGCCGCCACCAGCGATATTGCTGGAAAGTTCCATAGCGCCTGTATAAAAGCCGACGCGCTTGACCGCTTGCGAGTTGATCGACGGACGACGCCCTGTTCGCCGCTATCATTGTACACCGTGTGTTCTCATTTGTCGGCCACAAGTTCGGCCAAATAAACAGTTTCATCCTGCAAACACCGACTGCTGTCTTCATCAACGTCACGACCACGTGACATCTGGTGGAGGTGGTGCTCGTTCATGTACCGGACGCCCCCGTCAAGCCGTGAACCCAGCCCACGTCGCGAAGAATACACCGACACCGTCAGCGACAGTCGAGCCAGCCGCAGACTGAAAGGACTGCCCCCAATACGGACCCCTACCGGACAAGTCTAGAGCTACGGCGACGAAGGCAACAAGCACAATGACGACCGCAGTGTCCCCTGCACCGATAGTGATGCAGCCGCCCAGGGAGCCACCGACATTCCCTGGTTCACCATGTGAAGACCCCGAGGCCTGGCTGGAGACGTTTGAAAGGGTATCGACATTTAACTGGAACTCCGACGACAACCTGCGCCACGTGTACTTTTACTTGGAAGACGCAGCAAGGACCTGCTACGAGAATCGGGAGTCCTCACTCCGTACATGGCACCTCTTTCGAGGCAATTTTTTGGCGACGTTCACAAGCGTCGTCCGAAAAGAAAGGGCCGCGGCCTTGTTGGAGACACGGGCGCAACACCCGAACGAAAACGTGGCCATCTTCACGCACGAAATGAAACGACTGTTCCGCCACGCTGACCCCGACGTGCTCGAGGAGAAGAAAGTACGCTTCCTCATGCGAGGGGTCAAGCAAGAACTGTTCGCTGGGCTGATGTGTAACCCACTGTGATGACCAAGAACGAGGCTGGGCTTCGGGCGCGCGGGCAGCATGCGGGAGGGAGAGGAAGAAGAGGTTCAGAATAGAACAGCCGGCCCAGGAACGGGTGCTGTCTCTGTGTCTGAGTTCACTACAATGGCGCAGCCTACGAACAACGAACCGAGAGTGCGTCCTCGTCGCTCATCGGCGCTGCAGAACTTACATCCAAGCACCGCCCACGCTCATGGAGCCCGTGTCCTTACTACTGCCGGAAGCACCTGTGCGACCATTCGAGGACGGCGTCCAGGCCTCCCCAGTTTCCAAAGGGCAGGCTTACCCCGGCGCCGCGAAGACAGAGCGCGGCTTCCTGTCGCCGGGGAACGCTGTTCACGCTTCCCGGGTCGTCAACCTCTCGCTCAGGACTCCATCGGCACCTGAGCTGCTTAGGGATGCTGTCCAAGCTCCCTCTGATCCGGGTCCCGCCACAGTGAGCACAACCACCACCTCCGACTTGTCAAACATTGCCACTGGCTCCGCATGCGGATCATCGGATAGCGCCGCGCATCTGCGGCGTGCCATCGCGCGAATCCGCCTCGAGATCAACGTCGTGATAGCGCGGAGCTCTGAGTTATGTCCTGCCCCTGTACCACCATTCTGCGCCATGAATGCTCCGTTGGCGGCCGCGTCGCAAGACATTGAATCCAGTTCAGCCGAGAACCGCAGAGAGCTCAGTTGTGTCCTCGCACAGCTCTCACGCCAACTGGGCCCCTTGGCATCGGCTCACTCGGGATTTGCGCCTCCCGTCCCACCACCACCGGCAGCGGCAGTTTGCGAACTGCCAGAGTTCAACGGCTTGAAGGAGGATGCCGACGATTGGGTGACGACCGTCAACGATATCGCGGCTCACGAGGCCTGGACGGAACCGCAGAAATGGGCCGTGGCGGTAGAGCGCCTTCGGGACGGTGCCACGGCGTGGCATAGGTACGAAGGCGTCAGGCAGCAGACCTCGGCAGGATGGAGTGCAGCTTTGATTGCTGCTTTCGGCCGGGTTCCCTGCGGCTCCAGTGAGTCCAACTCCACTTCCACCGAGGACGGAGCTCAGGAGGGGTACCACCTCGAGGCTGCAACTGGGAACTGCAGCTCACCGGCAGACAGCTCCGCAGCCTGGCCTGGTACAAACGACAGACTGACGCTACGCTGTGACGCTGCCTCGCTATGCGACGCCATAACATCACTGCCAATGACCGAAAGCATTTTACGTCCCTATCTGTCAGAAAAGCTGCCCCCATGTTCGCCATCGCCTGAGCACTTGGAGGCACCGACCCGCGTCGTTCTGGACGTTGCACCACCGATGAGACATACCTCTCCGCGGATTCCACCAACATCCTCTATGACCAGACGGAAACGGATCTGCGTGCGACTCAGTCATTGGCAGAACGTGAGAGCTTTCCCAACTGGCTCAGAGACGTTTCTCCAGACAACACCAAGCTCTCTGACACGTCTCAGATAGCTCTCATCGAGGACCTGCACACGCAGCACAAGTCTCCTGAAACAGCTGCTGACGAGGACGTCACGGCTGTGCCGAACGTGGTTCAGCAGGTTGCGTTACCATCTCCACCGTTTCCTTTCCCGTTTTCCAAAATGTGGAGGGACAATAGTGAGCGTTTCAGGATCAACCTGCGACCATGCCGATACAATCAGAGCCGTCCGCCAGAACCGTCGCCGCGAAAATTCCTCGCCAAGCCGCATCGTGTCAGAGGACGTCGACTACCACGAAACTGTCAACTCCGTCCACCAGAGGAGAATGAGACAGCTTTCCTTGCAAAGTCGCAGCGTGGCCGAGGTCGTAGACCACCACGACACAGTCAATGTCGTCCGCCAGAGTCGTCATTGGCAAAGGTTCAAGCCAAGCCCCAGCCTCTACAACGACATAGCGCACAACTACGGAGAGATAGCCAGTTTCGGCCAGCGGAATTATATTTAACAAATTTCCAGACAAAGTTCCAGCGTGGCCAAGTTCGGCCACTCCGAAACAGTCAGTGCCGCCCTCCAGAGACAATGTCGTCAGCCCACCGCGCCAGCAGTCATGGCCGAGTGTGATGACCAAGAACGACGCTGGGCTCCGGGCGCGCGGGCAGCATGCGGGAGGGAAAGGAAGAAGAGGTTCAGAATAGAACAGCCGGCCCAGGAACGGGTACTGTCTCTGTGTCTGAGTTCACTAAACCCACCCAAGAGCGTCCAGGAATTCCTGACGGAAGCAACAGCGATCGAGAAGACGCTGGAAATGCGCACGATGCAGTACAACCGCCGCATTCCTACGACGACCTACGGAGAGGTTCACGCGCTGCAATCTGGTGACCTGCATGACACTATCAGAGCTATCGTGCGGGAGGAACTGCGTAAATTATTGCCCTCCTCCCAGCCTCAAGTGGACCCGATCGCCGACGTCGTACGCCAGGAAATCCAGCAATTTCTGGGAGCACCTGAACCAGCGCAGCCTGAGCCACAAGCAATGAGCTACGCTGCTGCGCCCCCGCTGCTCGTCCACGTCAAGATGCCGCGCCGCCGCAGCAGTTCTGCCGTCAGACAACGCCGCCGCCACCACCACCGACGCCCTACCGTCCTCCTGTCGCCCAGCGCTATGCCCCGCGCTACGCGCCCGGGAAGACCGACGTTTGGCGCGCCCCTGACAACCGCCCGCTATGCTACCACTGCGGGAAAGCCGGCCACACGTACCGCCGCTGCCACTACCGACAGATGGGGCTACGCGGATTCGCCGTCAACGCGCCGTGCCCGCAGCCAGGCGAACGGCCTCGCGACATCGACGACTACCTCAGCGGAGCACAGTGGCAAGAACGACGACATTCCCGCTCGCCGTCGCCCGGCCGCTACATGTCACCGGCAGCACACTGGCCCAAACCGGGGCCTTTCGCGTAGCCCGTATCCGCAAAACTAAGGACAGCAACCGATGGAGGTGCGGTTGCTGTACGACGAACTACCGAAGATCCTCCTCCGCTGACGACGACGCCGCGACGAAACCTTCACAACACGACGCGAACCAGACAGCCCCCTGACGACGAAATCTCGCGGACCGAAGAAGACCCGACGATGCAACATGGAAGCAGCGGAACAAACCGACGCAGCCGTGACCCGACTCCGCGACCCAACCGCAACGCAAGACGACGAACTAGCGACCTCGACGTTCTCATCGACGGCCACAACGTCACCGCTCTCGTCGATACTGGAGCCGACTATTGCGTCATCAGTGGACCCTTCGCCACGAAGTTGAAGAAAGTCAAGACTGCTTGCGAAGGCCCCGAAATCCGTACCGCTGGAGGCCATTTAATAACGCCGTCTGGAGTCTGCACAGCAAGAGTCACAATCAATAATCGCACGTATCCTGCGAGTTCGTAATCTTGCAACACTGCTCCAGGGACGTCATACTTGGCATGGACTTCTTAAAGCATCACGGCGCCGTCATCGACTTACGAACCAAGTCGATAACCCTATCGTCGGACAAAACGACACCGCCGGATACGAGTTCATGTCAGCATGCCCTGAACGTGCTCGAGGATCAAGTTACCATCCCGCCTTGCTCCAGCATCACAATTACTGTCAGCACCGAAAAAGCTGAAGACATCGAAGGTGTGATCGAGAGCGATCAGCGTTTGCTGCTAGACCGTGACATTTGCGTCGCAAGAGGCATCGCTCGATTGCATGAAGGAAAAGGAAGCGTGATGCTAACGAATTTCAGCCAAGAATACAGACACCTGAGCAGGGGCACGACGATTGCATACATTGAAGAAATCTTGGCCGTCAGCGATACGTTTGCCTTTTCAGATTCTGACGAAGCTACGACGACTACCCCAGTACTTGAGCCACCCTTCGACGTAAACCCAAGTCTTCCCGCTCGCCTACAGCAACAGATTCGATGCCTTCTGCAGGAATACAAGGACTGTTTGTCGTCGTCATCGCGGGTCCGACAAACGCCCCTTGCTAAGCATCGCATTGTAACAGAAGAAAATGCTCGACCACTTCGTCAGAGACCCTACCGGGTTTCGAAGCGGGAACGGGAGGCCGTTACGAAACAAATCGACGAAATGCTACGCCACGACATCATCCAGCCGTCCAACAGCCCGTGGGCGTCTCCCGTGGTGTTAGTGAAGAAGAAGTGGGACCCTACATTTCTGCGTCGATTATCGTCGCCTGAACAAAATCACAAAGAAGGACGTGTACCCTCTCCCACGGATAGACGACGCCCTGGATCGACTCCACAACGCGAAGTACTTTTCGTCGATGGACCTCAAGACCGGCTACTGGCAAATCGAAGTCGACGAGAGAGACCGAGAAAAGACTGCCTTTATACCGCCGGACGGCCTGTTCGAATTCAAGGTTATGCCTTTTGATCTTTGCTCGGCACCGGCGACATTCCAACGCGTTATTGATACAGTACTGGTTGCCTTGAAGTGGCAGACGTGCCTTGTGTACTTGGACGACGTCGTTGTGTTTGCCTCAAACTTCGACGAACACCTCCGGCGCCTTGAAGCTGTACTTCAAGCAATCAAGACCTCCGGACTCACCCTGAAGCCAGAAAAGTGCCGTTTCGCGTACCAGGAGCTCCTGTTCTTGGGCCACGTCATTAGCAAATCTGGAGTACGCCTCAACCCGCGGAAAACAGCTCCCATCGCTGCCATCCCGCCACCCACTGACAAGAAGGCCGTACGCCGATTTCTCGGCTTGTGCGCCTATTACAGACGCTTCGTCAAGGAATTTTCACGGATAGCCGAGCCACTAACTCACCTCACGAAGAGCGACGTGGAGTTCAAGTGAGAAACGGCGCAAGTCGAGGCATTTCAAGAACTGAAACACTGCCTGCAAACGCCTCCGATACTTGCGCATTTCGACGAATACGCCGATACGGAAATCGACACCGACGCAAGCAGCATGGGATTCGCGCCATCCTTGTGCAGAAGACCGACGGACTGGAAAGGGTCATCAGTTATGCTAGCCGGTCCCTGTCCAAAGCGGAAGGTAACTATTCCAAAACGGAAAAGGAGTGTCTTGCCATCATCTGGGCTACGTCTATGTTTCGCCGCTACCTGTACGGCAGGCCCTTCAAAGTTGCGAGCGACCACCACGCCTTGTGTTGGCTAGCCAACTTGAAGGACCCTTGATGTCGCCTTGCACGGTGGAGCCTAAGACTTCAAGAATTCGACATTACCGTCGTTTACAAGACCAGAAGAGAACACTCCGACGCCGCCTGCCTGTCTCGTGCCCCCATCGACGCACCGCCGCAGGACGACCACGATGATGACAGCTTCTTGGAAAGCATAAGTTCCGACGACTTCGCTGAACGACAACAAGCCGACGCGGAACTCAGGGGCCTTGTGGAATACCCAAGGGCAGGAGCGCCGTTGTTCTGAAAGTATTCAGGCGTGGATTGGCGTCATTTTTCTTGAAAAATGACGTCCTCGTAAAGAAAACTTCTCTCCGGCCCGGGCCAACTACCTTATCGTTGTACCTTCGGCACTACGACCAGAAGTTCTGCAGGTCCTGCACGACGACCCGACGGCTGGCCACTTTGGCTTTTCCCGCACACTCGCGAAGATACAGGAAAAATACTACTGGCCACGCCTTGCTGCCGACGTCGCCCACTACGTTAAGACTTGCCGAGATTGCCAGCGACGGAACACACCGCCGACTAGGCCAGCGGGACTTCTGCAGCCAATGGAACCACCTCACCGGCCGTTCCAGCAAATCGGGATGGACCTACTGGGGCCGTTCCCGACGTCGACTACCGGCAACAAGTGGATCGTCGTAGCAACTGACTACCTCACCCGCTACGTCGAGACAAAGGCCTTGCCCAAAGGCAGTGCCGCCGAAGTAGCCAAGTTCTTCGTGGAGAACATCGTCTTGCGTCATGGCGCCCCAGAGGTCCTCATCACAGACAGAGGTACCGCCTTTACCTAACATAGGCGATCTTCAAATACAGCGAGACGAACCACCGCCGCACCACCGCCTACCACCCGCAGGCCAATGGCCTCACCGAGCGTCTAAATAAGACCATCACCGACATGCTGGCCATGTACAGTACGGTCCGCTGTTAAAGGGAACACTCCAATGAGCACCTTTCATTTTGCTGGCCCTCTAACAGCAAGTGGACAGGGGAACATTTTTCATGCACTGCACGAGTCTGTCATAAAGAGGCAGATCTGTCAACCACCAGCAGTTTTATGCAAATCTAAGCCACTATGTTTATGCAAGAGAGTGAAATCTAAACATGCCCTGTAAGGAGCCCGGCGACGACGCTCAACGCCATGCTACCGAACGTCACCGACGAAGAAAATCTCGGCGCCGCCGCTCGCTTACAACGTGCCGAAGAAGCTCGACAGCTCGCCCGCCTGCGCATCAAGAGCCAGCAGCACACCGACAGCCGTCGCTACAATCTTCGACGACGCTTCCTGGAGTACCAGCCTGGCGACCGTGTCTGGGTCTGGACGCCAATACGACGACGCGGACTGAGCGAGAAGCTTCTTCGACGATACTTCGCACCGTACAGGGTTCTTCGACGTCTCGGCGCACTCGACTACGAGGTTGTCCCCGACGGCATCACGAACTCTCAGAGGCGCCGAGCTCGACCCGAGGTCGTGCATGTGGTGCGCCTTAAACCGTACTATGCTCGTTAACGCACCTAAGGACTCTAATGTTTGCTTGCTTTATTAGTTTTCTTTGGTATTGCTTCTATTCATGTTCCGTTTTAAGCATCGGGACGATGCTTTTTTCAGAGGGGGGCATTGCCACGTACGTTTCTTATTATCACTTTCGCTGTATTCGGTTTTCGCCCGGAAAGACTGTCAGCGACGCTCAGCGCAACCCGTTTCTCATTGTTCGAGAAGCTTCTAGATTATTGTAGATCATTTTGTTAACATTGCGCGCCGCCCGCGAATGTTCCAGCTTTGTCGAGAGATAATGCCACCACCAGCGATATTGCTGGAAAATTCGATAGCGCCTGTATAAAAGCCGACGCGCTTGACCGCTTGCGAGTTGATCGACGGACGACGCCCTGTTCGCCGCTATCATTGTACAGCGTGTATTGAGGTAGTTCTAGTTCTCATTTTTCGGCCACAAGTTCGGCCACAAGTTCGGCCAAATAAAGTTTCATCCTGCAAACGCCGACTGCTGTCTTCGTCGACGTCACGACCACGTGACAATATTGAGCGCGCGCTCGCGCCGACGAGAAGACTTCTTCGTCTTGTTCTTTGACCGCCTTGATGATGATACGTGCAGATCAATTTAGGGGCCTGGGCTGCCATATCCTGTCCTAGCTTGGCGTAACGCAGATAAAACCACATGTGCTGGCGCGCGCTAGCGATTTTGGGCCTGTGTAAGGGGCTGGGTAAAACGCTGCGGCCTCTCCCCCTTACACTCTCTCAGCAATCATGTGATGGCGTCAGGGAACGAGATTCTGCGGACGAGCGATGAACCCGCGTGGCGTGCTCCAACAAGAGTTCGGGACGAGTAACATCAACAGAAACTACACTGAATTCATGGTGTGCTCCACATGCAAGGTCGCGTTAACATCGGGCAAGGTGCCCGTGATGAGCGGAACTTTAAGCCGACCCATGCGCTCCTTCGCATCCCCACATGGTTCCCTTTAGTGGGAGACGGTGAAAGTTTTATCTCATATTTTGCACTCCGAACTTCTACATCGAAAGCAGATCTAGTAATGATTGCCACGCTAGCACTATCTACCGAATAGCTTTTGAAGGCTGAGAAGTAGGCTTATGAATTAAAGGAATGAGAGGAATGTGCTGGAACTGCTGAGATTTCCCATGCAGAATACAGAGACTCATCTCTAAGAAGCTGAATCAACATTCGAATATTTTTTTTAACGGAAGCGGAGCTTAAAGCACCGCAAGAAGATAACGAAAAACTATTAATGCCGCAGGTGACAAACGCTCCCAAAATCGCACTATCCTTCGCCATAAAACGCAGGAAACAATTTCCTCTCACCGAATCATTCGCCATACCTCAAAGCAGATAGCGTAACGTTCAATAACGGCGCTGGGCGAGGTACAATTAATGAAGCTGGACGGTGACAGATTGAATGCGGGTGTGGTGGAGGTGGGTGTGACAGTAATTGTAGGAGCAATACAGATTGGCCACTCGATAAATTGAGGAGGTCAGGAAAAGCAACGAAAATATCGCTTACGTTCTCTTGTCACTGGATGGGACGGTAGCTGCAACTAGTGCTGTTTAACAATAGTGGCTCGGCTAGGCAACAAATCTGCTTAAAATGATGTCCGAAGGAATGGGGCGTGAGGCTATGTTAATGGTGAGGAGGGTATCCAGCCAAACACACTGACTAGGACACACAAAGAAGGACGACTCATAGGTTAATGGTACTAAATACGAGAAAAAAAAAGAAGTGAACGCAGAATTTCGGACGATTTTGCCGCATAAAATCACGGGTTCTCTCGCAAAACTGGCAGTGCACTTGTGTAGATTACAGCCACTTCGCTTGTGAGAGCGACATGGACGCTCCCATTCATGCTCTCAATCCTATAAGCTCTCGATAACTGTTTTCCCATTCGTTCTTTCAAACACCACCATTTGTACTTGTCCGTCGAAAAGCGAAACAAACACAAGGGCAGCTTGGCGTATACAAACACTTCTGTTACTTAATGAATTCTAGCTTTTTTTTTCGCGCCGTAGTTTAAAGCTCTCGAGGCTATTCGCCAAGGTCATTTTAGGATGCACGAAGACCAATAAATATTAGTTGTCTATTAGCAACCTTACTTTAGGTTATATCAGTGGCAAATAACGATGCCGTTTAAGATCAATCACGTCGGTCTCGCGCCAACCGGCTCAACTCTTATTTCCCGAAACGTTCTAATTCAATTGCATCATTTCTGGTTTGTTTTCGCCGACTGAGACTTCATCGTTTCTTTTGTCCGCTCGTTACGTAATACATATCATACTTTCTTCTGTCGAGTTCAAGCCCTACGTGGTCAACATTTTAGGTTTCAGCGTCACGTGTACACAAGCGTTGCATCGAGAGAGAAGATGTATAAATGTGCCTAACTGTTATGTTCGTTTATTTTTGTGCGGTCAAGCAGTTTCTGTTTTCACGAGATTGCGTTACGGAGCTCGTTTCGCTGAAATTCCAGTGTCGGCATCGTTGTCTGTGAGCGAAAATTGGAGAAAGATGCAAACAAATTAATAACAAAACATCTTCCGCCCAAGCGATAATCGAACCCAGGCCTTCTGCGTGTCAAGCAGGTGTTCCACCACAGAACCACGCCAACGCTTGAAGCTGATTCCTAAAAAGACGCAATAAGAATGCCACGTAGTGGGTGGAGTTTGCTTAACGCATGTAACATTGCGTGGCAGGATTGTAGAATAGCACGAGCCGTCCAAACAAGTCAATCAGTGGATGGTTTAAAGCTGCTCACCCATTAAAGAGTGCGCAGCTGCGCAGGTGCTCGTGGCGCTTTAGGGACGGGTAGTGGCTGCTTCGCCACTCTTCAAAAGGAACAACTATGGCGTAGCGGGTACTTAGTAACTGTACATCCAGAAGACATTTAAGGGTAGTTTGAAACGACCGATGTTAAGCGCACAAACGTTCCTTTACTTGAGGTATGGCTCAAGGCAATGCGCACGGGGCCCGATTACGCTATCGTGTTCTACTCTTGAAGGCGAAGCTCAAACGTCATCCAAGCTTTTTTGTTGTGTTTTCGGACAAATGCTTCCAGAGTAAAAGTCTGTATTAATGTCAATGGCATTATGACCAAACCTGAGTGCCTTGGTAAGCCCGCTATAACAGACGAAGGTATAGTTAAAAAGACAGGACGTGCAAACACAGACACGAGAGAGAAGTCAAGACAACACAAATGGCACTCAGGCTATTAGGCGCTGTTTGTTAGTCAAGCCAATTGCAAAGAACATGTTAGCAGGCAGGCATGAGGGTAAGTCGGTCAATCATATAGCTAGGGCCCCGCAGGACAAGTATCAGAACAACAAAGCTGTTGCGTACGTGGATGCAGCAAAATAGGATGAACAAGTATAGGTAGTGAGCTTAGTGACTGGATAGATGTGTATCTTAAGCATAGCAAATTAAGGTATAGTTAAAGAGACATAGCGTGCAAACACGGACAGAAGAGACAAGTCCAGACACCAGAAACTCCACTCAGCCTAAGCTGGTGTCGTAGCCATGAACAGAAAGCGTTTTTTTTCTCATTGGCCTTATAATACCAGAGCGATAGAAGCCAAAGTGGCTCTTCAGAGAAATATTAAATATTGGTTTAGTTTGGGTATAGTTTGGAAACTATTGCATAGCAGATGGACAATACATGTGTCGCCGCTTCACGAAAGAAATTAGTCGCAATTTATGATATCAGCATTGAACCTGCACATCACGCTGTTTTTTTTTTTCATTTTCACCTGCATTTATATATGTAGGGCGTACGCGTACGGTACGCCAACACCTGCATTACAGTTCCTTTGTTCCGACTATTTATATTCGTAAAGAAGTGCACTCGTCAACGTCTTCTGAGGTGTAGCTCTGCATGCACTGCGGAACAAGTGTGTGAAACGCTTGATCTTTGTTCCGAATATTGGTGTTTTAATGTGAAAAAGTAGGGCAGCTGCGCACTGTTGGCGCCAAGACTGAAGGAAGAACTGAGCTGGGCGACTTTCCTTGGTTAGCCAGGCAAGCGTAGCCTCGAGATAGCCACTTCGGCCTAGATATAGCCACATTAGCATATAGACGGGCAGTGAAGCCTGGGAAAGCGAAGTTGAGGCTTTTCTCTATTTTTTTCACTCTCTTTCTCTCTAGTTCTATCTCTTTCTTTCTGTCGGTTTCCCGTTCTTTCTCTCTGCCTTTTCCTCGTTCTTTCGCTCACAACAAGACACCGTATGGTGTGCCAACTGCGTGACATCACTGATCCCCGCGCATGCGCAGCACGGCTCTTGCTGGAGCCACGCGAAACTGGCTCGGCTAGGCCAGTGTAGCTAAGGCTACCAAAAAAAATATCTTCAGCGCCAGTGGGAATCGAAACCAGGCCTTTTGCGTGGCAAGCAGGAGTTCTACCAAAGATCCACACCGGTGCTCGAAATTGGTTCGGAAAAAACAATATCAATGTTAAGTAGTGTGAGGACTCAGGAGTGTCATTAACACAGGTATTATTGCGTGGCAGTAGCGTAGAATTTCGCCAGGCGTGAAAACATCTGAATTGTGCAAAGAGTCGGTGGTTTAAAACGCCTACCCATAAGAGAGAACTGAGGCATTGTTAATTATCATCATCAACAGCAACAACATAAAAAAGTGGACAGATGCTCAGGTGCGCGTGTTGCGTTACTAACGCGTAATGGGCACTATGCGAATTTGTAAAATTAATAATTATGGCGTAGTGGGCAATTCGCAATCGTACTTGTAGTAGGCATTCTGGGAGAGTTTGAAAGAGCCTATGGTACGCACACAGACGTTCCTTTTCTGGAAGAGCAGCACGGAGGGCTACTAGTTCAGCAGCTGTAGTTGAGTTCAATTTGTCATGGAGCAGACACCTAATGCGTGGTCTATCTTCTGCGATAGCAAAGCACCCCTCCAAAGTCTACCCTCCGCTTTACGTCATGGCTCACATGAGCAGCTCGTCGCGGAAATCAGGTAGGTCCACCATGAAGCAACAGAAAAAGGGCACCGAGTAGTATTCCAGTGGCTGACTAGTCAGTGCGGCATTCAGGGAAATGACCAAGCGGACGCAGCCGCCCGATCCGCTCACGACGGTGTCAGCACTATCACCATTGCCCTGTCGAGATCGGACGCCGCAAGAGAACTTCGTGTGCTAGCTCGTCGTATAACATTAGACTTGTGGAAGTCATCATCGACATTTACAAGTGCACGGCTGCATACCTTGGACCCTGATCTTGAGCTACGCATCCCGTCCAGCTTATCACGACGTGACTCTACCCTGCTGGTCCGTCTATGGCTTGGTGTGGCCTTCTCAAATGTCTATTCGTATATTATTGGAATGGCCGAGAGCCCGTCATGTGAAGTGTGTCGGTGCAGCGAAACAGTCGCGCACCTTCTCTGTGAGTGCACCCGCTTCATTTACGAAAGAGCGGCCCTTTGAGCCGCATTGGGCCAGCTGGACAATCGCCCTCTCACGGAGAACAAAATCCTAGGGCCCTGGCCTACCCGGCTTTAGCAGGAGCCGCTCTGAAGGCGTTGTTGCCGTTTCTACAAGCAACCGGAGTCAATGTCAAACTGTGACTCTTGGCACAAAATGTTGCTATGTAGTACTTGGACTACGGTCATGACTTTGCTTTTTTGTTGTTTTTGTTGTTGTTGTATTTTGTCGCGTGCTGTCGTCACATCTCTTATTTTTTATTCTTTTACATCCCATTTCCCCTTCCCACGTGCAGGGTAGGAAACCGTAGAATTCTTCTGGTTAATCTCCCTGTCTTTCCTTTCTCTATTTTCTCTCTCTCTCTCCTTTTCATGCGGCACGGCAGAGTTGTCCACCGAGAAGCGAATCCAAGCTAGTGATTGAGAAGGTGATGCGAGCGGGGCCTGATTATGCTATCGCGTTCTGCTCTTCAAGGCGAAGCTCAAGAGTCTCCCGTTTTTTCTGAGCTTGCGACACGCCCATCTGCTTATTTGACAAGATGTGTCTTTCAAGTTTTCTTTTTCTTTTTCATAAGAAAGTTGTACGCATGCGCACTTGCGCACACATTTTTCTCCATCTTGAGTGGGGCGACGAAGTTACACATTTCTCAGTTTGTGACAGTGGCGTCTTGGTCTCTTCTTGCACGTGTAATTTAGCGCCACGACGGTACCACTGCATATCAACCAACTCGCCCAAGAAGTTTTACAAGTCTAGTGGAGTTGTGCAGGATTTTCTTCCCGGCATATAAACTTTGTGCCAAGCTTGTAACTGAGACGGAAGCTGCTGCGATGGGCGCCAGTGCAAACAAGAAGGATTTAACTGCAGTCGTTGTGATCGGTTTCATTTAAGCGTTTCCGATGTTTCCGTTTCAGATACTGGTTCAGAAGAATCTGTGGTTTCTTCTCAGCGGCGTATTACTCTACATCTCGCTCATGTTTCACATGTAATCGCACATGAACTGCTCCTATTTCTATTGTCATTCATTCACGGGCCGACTACGCTAGACCTTAGTTTCTCTTGATCGCGGCCCTGTCGAGCAGCGACAAGAGTGCGCTGCGTATATCTTCCCTACGTGCCAAGGGCTTTTGAGACTTTCAAGGCGTACTACGAGGCTACAGCCGCTGTGCGCGAGCAAGCCGGCAGCAGCCGTAAAATTAGAGGCCTTTTCCCCGCACTTTCTCGGTTAATTTGTTGCTTTTAGGGAACTTACCTTATAACAGATATTGCTTTGTGACAATTTATTAGGCGACCTGAAAAAGAGTACAAATGCGCGGCGCCTCAATGAGTACGACAAATCTCTGCGCGAGAAGTCCACTTCGGAGTATACAATGCGCTTATGTACCATCGCTGCCCTACCAACAATCGTGTCAGAAGTGGGCCTTAAATGTAACTGCGCAACGCTAGCGATTTCGATGGAGGCGAATTGCGAGAACACCCTCGTACTTAGGATCGCGTTAAAGAACCCCAGGGCATCAAAATTTCCGGAGCCCTCCACCAGGGTGTGCCTTGTAATCATACCGCGGTTTGGTCTCTTAAAGCCTCGGAAATTATTAATATTATTAAGGCGAAAGCCCCGGATACTTCATCAAACGCGAAAAATTGACCGTCGGCGTCTGCGTAGGCATCGGAGGTGTCCACACGAGTGATGCAAATAATGATCATCAAGTCATGACGTCATTATGTCGTCAGGCATCGCCAAAATTAGTTATGTCACTATGACGTCACACAACGTGAAGTAGCAATATCACGTCACCACATGCACTGTAGCTTCGCCAAAAGTGGGTGGATCCCGGGTGCAGTGCGAAACAGTATAAGGTGCACAAACTTGTTTAGGGCAGCGCTAAGGAACACACAGACAAAGACACATAGTTGACGCCACGGGCGCTGTGGCGTCTATTATGTGTCTTTGTCCGTGTGTTCCTTAGCGCTGCCCCAAACAAGTTCGACGATGAACCAGCTCGCCTAAACCAAAGTATTTGATAGGTGCAGAAAGCTCGCAATGCGCCCGTTCCTGGAGGCAGTGCAAGCCCATGTTAGGTGCTGACAGCTTTCGGAGGAAGGTGGGGGCCGATCACTCCACCTACTGAGAAGAAGATAAAGATAATAATAATAATATTTGTTGCGGTTTAACGTCCCAAAATCACCATTTAATTATGAGAGACGCCGTAGTGGAGGGCTCCGGAAATCTCGACCATCTCGTGTTCTTTAACGGGCACCTAAATCTAAGTACACGGGCCTCAAGCATTTTCACTTCTGTCGGAAGAAGAAGAAGAAGAAAATGGCTTTCGCTTTCCAGTCGTTTTAGGCACAGCAACGGCGCTAGGATTTTTTTACTGGGGCGGAGGGGGGCC